>NC_132821.1:34871584-35171584 GCF_048594095.1 Paramormyrops kingsleyae | reverse complement strand
TGAAAAGCCGCAGGCGCCGAGGCCAAGCCATAAGGTACCCGCCGGAATCGAAACAACCCGCCGTGAGTGATGAAAGCCGTCACATCTCGGCTGTCCTCATGAAGCATTGCTTGGAGGTAGGCGTTGTTCAGATCGATGCTTGAAAACATTGTGGCTCCATGTAATTCAGTGAATAAGTCCTCCATGTGTGGAAGTGGATGGCTATCGATAATTACTGCTCTGTTCGGCTCGCGCAAATCCACACATCAGCGAATTTCCCCATTTTTTTTGCCGTCACCACAATAGGGGACACCCACGGGGAGGCATCCATCCACTCAATGATGCCCTCAGCTTGTAAGCGGCAAAGTTCTTTAGAAACTGCATTCCTAACTGATAAAGGAAGTCTGCGCAGTTTTTGTTATACAGGCTGTACTGACTATTACTTTCACCCGATGTACAAAGCCTTTAGCGCAACCGATGCCCTCTGTTGTTGCAGCTGTCACTTGTTGAACAATGGTTGGAGATGGGGGTGCGATCAATTCATTTCCAGCAATGTGAATGTTCAAGCCAGCTACTAAATCCATACACAGTATAGGAGTGCCTTTCTCCACAACGTAGATGCTAGTACTGGCCACTGCATCCCCATAATATACATGAGCAGATAGGCATCCGAGTACAGGCAGTGCTACTTTTGAGTAGGTCACCAGTTTCACTTGTGGGGACCATAAAGCCGATGAACTGAAATGCTGCTTATAAAGATGAGAAGGAAGGATCGAAACAGCGGAACCTGTATCCACAGTGAGCTCAATCAGCACAGGGCTCACTTCTTCAGTTTTAATGGTTACTGTGCATTTTATTTTATCACGCAACAATTTCCCTTCCACTTCAAATACATGCACGATTTCAGGGACCTCACTCTCAGGAGCATCAAGTAATTGCACCTTTTTCTCAGAGCGGCAAACCCTTGCGAAATGTCCCACTTTTCGACATTTATTGCATTTAACTTTAGTAGCTGGGCAGTTTGGGGCTTTAACCAAGTGAGAGCTAGACCCACAACGAAAGCAAGTATGACTGGACCGTGAAGTAGACCGTGATCGTGTTTTACCCACAGATTTTTTATGGAATTTCTGATGACGCTGTGGCATGCCACGCTGACGTCCATCAGTGTTAACTGCGGCTGCAGCAAGAGACGCTCCCGAATACATGCAGAGGACGCTTTCTCCACTAGCTGATCCTGGATCATCTCGTCTGTGCAATCACCAAAGTTACAGTGTACACTGAGCTCACGTAAAGCAACAACATAGTCCTTCACCGATTCATCTGGCCGTTGAGCGCGTTGTCTGAATTTGTGTCGTTCGACGACGACATTCGTAGCCGGCTGGATATGTTCTTCTAAAACTTTGAAGGCATTGGTAACGGTCTGACCTGTATTAGGCAGTGTGTAGAAAACTTTCAACCCCTTGGCTCCCAAGCACTGTAGTAGAACAACACGCTTCCTCTCGTCCGGCCACCGATGTCCCATAGCATCGATGGCGACAAGATAGTTTTCAAACATCTTCTTCCAGGTGTGAATCTGTACTGAGGGCTGACCCGGGCATGGCAAGAACATAGGAGGCGAAGGTAAACTGAGTGCTGCCATCCTCATCGCCAAAATGTCGTATTTCACATTAGTATTACTCAAGAAAACGCAGCAGAAACAAATGTGCAGCAACTCAACACTTTACTTCTATATACTTATATCCTTTTTTACACCTCCAGGTCTTCAGTGACACCGAGTGTCCGCATGTCAACATAACATTACATTTTCAGAAAACACATTATTTTTAATTTTAATTATATTATCCTACAGTTAAATAACCCTTATGGTTAAAAACATAAGAACTATACAAACGAGAGGCCATTCGGCCCATCGAGCTCGCTTGGGGAGAACTAATAGCTCAGAGTTGTTAAAATCTTATCTAGCTCTGAACCCAAGGATTCAGCTTGCACTACGTTATCAGGAAGACTATTCCATACTCTGACTACACGCTGTGTAAAGAAGTGCTTCCTTAAATCCAGTTTGAAATGTTCTCCCGCTAATTTCCACCTATGGCCACGAGTTCTTGTATTTGACCTAATGCTGAAGTAACTATTCGGTTGAACAGCATCCAAACCTGTTAGAATCTTATAGACCTGGATCATGCCCCCCCTCAGTCTCCTTTGCTTGAGGCTGAACAGATTTAGCTCAAATAACCTTTCCTCGTATGACATTCCTCTAAGACCAGGAATCATTCTTGTGGCCCTACGCTGCACCTTTTCTAAGGCCGCAATGTCCTTTCTAAGATATGGTGACCAAACCTGCACACAATATTCTAGGTGAGGTCTCACCAAGGAATTGTATAATCTTAGCATTACCTCCCTTGACTTAAACTCCACACACCTGGAGATATACCACAACATCATATTGGCCTTTTTTATTGCTTCCCTGCACTGGCGAGAATGAGACATGGAAGCATCAACATACACACCAAGGTCTTTCTCATAATCAGCTACCTTTATTTCAGTAGGTCCCATAAAATACCTGTACTTTATATTTCTGCTCCCTACATGGAGTACCTTACATTTGTCTATGTTAAATTTCATCTGCCAGGTATTGGCCCAGTCACTAATTAAATCAAGATCCCGCTGTAGCTGCTGAGCCGCTAGTTCAGTATCTGCTACACCACCCACCTTGGTGTCATCTGCAAATTTCACCAGTTTACTGTATATATTGGTGTCTATATCATTTATGTAAATTAGGAACAATAGTGGTCCTAAAATTGAACCCTGCGGTACCCCACTATGAACGCAGGCCCAATGTGACATTATGCCTCTTATAACTACTCGCTGCTTCCTATCTGTTAACCAGTTATCAATCCAGGTCGCTACAGTTCCTAAAATACCTGTCGCTTTGAGTTTAAGTGAGAGCCTCTTGTGGGGGACAACATCAAAAGCCTTTTGGAAATCTAAGTAGATGACATCATAGGCCTTCTTATCATCAACTTCATGAGTAGCTTCCTCAAAAAACTCCAACAGATTTGTTAAACAGGATCTACCTCTCCTAAATCCATGCTGGCTATCCCTCAAAATGTTATTTGAGTCCAGGTAATCTACCATTTTCTCTTTGATTATAGCCTCCATAACTTTACCAGTTATACAAGTTAGACTGATTGGCCTATAGTTTGACAAATTACTTCTATCCCCTTTTTTGAAAATGGGCGTTATGTTGGCATGCTTCCAATCAGAAGGTACCACACCTTCAGATAAGGATTTTTGAAACAGTAAATTAAGGGTCGGCAAATAATATCCCTCATCTCTTTTAACACTATAGGTAAGATGCCATCAGGGCCCTGTGATTTATTTATTTTGAGCTTAGCTAGGCTTTGCAAAACATCAGCTTCAGTTATATATATATATATATATTAGTTATAGACTATGTTGGATTAGTAATAAGAACTGGTAAGTTACTAGTGTCCTCAACAGTGAATACCTGTGCAAAACTATCATTGAACTCATTTACTATATCAATGTCATTTTCAATTATAAGACCCTTACTATCCTGCAGATTAGTAATTTCAGCTTTTAGAGCTCTTTTAGAGTTAAAATACTGTAAGAAACTTTTAACGTCATCCTTAGCCTCCAGTGCGATCTTCCTTTCGACATTCCTTTTAGGTCGTCTAATGTCATTTTTTAATTCAGCCTGTAGATTTAGATACTCTTGCTTTATTCTGTCATCATCAGTTATTTTCCATTTCTGGAACAAAGCCCTTTTCCTCCTTACTTTATACTTTATTTCCCTAGTAAACCACCTAGGTTGCAATTTCCTAGATTTATTCTTGCTGGAAACAGGTATGAAGTCCTCTTGCACTTGCAATAATGTGCTTTTAAAAAATTCCCATGCCTCTTCAACAGTTTTGTTATTTAACTCCATCCAGTTCACAGTTTCTAGTTTTAATCTCATACAATTGAAGTTAGCCTTCCTAACATTATATATTTTTGATTTGGACTTTGCTCTTCGGGCACTTAACTTAACCTCAAATTTAACCATGTTATGATCGCTACTGTCAAGTTGTTCTAAAACGTCTAATTTACCAATCCTGTCCTGGTTATTAGAGAAAACAAGATCAAGAATGGCATCTCCCCTGGTAGGGGTGTTAACAAACTGAGTTAAAAAAACAATCCTGTACTAATTCCACCATCTCAAGTTCATTTTCAGAAGAGCCAGCAACAATGTCCCACTGCATCCCAGGTAGATTAAAATCACCCATAACTACAGTACCACATCATTTTTATTGCTCATAATCCTAATATCACTGTATAACAATCTGCTTTCCTCCGCAGCTACATTAGGTGCTCTGTAACAAACACCGACAATTAGGCTATTTGAGTTTTTAGCATCGAATTTTACCCATATAGCTTCCGTACTTTTACTTATATCAGTAAGCTCCCTTGCCTGCAAGTTTTCCTTTACATATACTGCAACACCACCTCCCTTCTTACCTATACTGTCTTTACGGAACAACGTGTAACCATCCATGTTATATTCTTGTCCATCCTTTTCACTCAACCACGTTTCAGTTATTGCTATAATATCATAAGAGTCCGAAGAGATTAGAGCCTCTAAATCATGAATTTTATTCCTAATACTCCTGGCGTTTAAATACAGACAACAAAGGGTAGGCCTATTACAGTGCCTACTTATAACATGATTTTTTGGGGCTTTCCGTTTCCCCCCAGTTACATACTTAACTAACCTCCCTGCCCCCCCAGTCCCTAGTTTAAACATTCCTCAACTACTCTACAAATACGCCATCCCAGTACACTGGTTCCCCTCCGGTTCAGATGCAACCCATCCAGCTTGAACAGGTCCCACCTGTTCCAGAAGGGTCCTCCAGTGCCCCAAAAACCTAAACCCCTCTTTCCTACACCATCCTTTTAGCCACGCATTTAATCTCCTTATCTCAGTTAACTTAGCCTGACTTGCGCGTGGCACGGGGAGTATTTCAGAAAATACCACCATGGACGTTCTGCTTCTAAGCTTATTGGCGACTTCTATAAATTTATCCTGCAGAACAGCCCAAAAACCTAAACCCCTCTTTCCTACACCATCCTTTTAGCCACGCATTTAATCTACTTATCTCAGCTAACTTAGCCTGACTTGCGCGTGGCACGGGGAGTATTTCAGAAAATACCACCATGGACGTTCTGCTTCTAAGCTTATTGGCGACTTCTATAAATTTATCCTGCAGAACAGCCCTTCTACCCTTGCCTATGTCGTTGGTGCCAACATGCACCACGACAACTGGAGCTGACACACACAGGTGTGCACACAGGTGCTCACGGACGCGTGCTCACGGACACACACTGTCTTGATCGGCTGTTGCTTCTGGGCATGTGTTGTGTTGTAATGCTGTTTGTGCGTGCTGTTCAACAACATTTAACATTTGGTGGTCGTTGTGATTAGTACAGATGTTGTATGTTGTCTTTCTCTTTTCAGCAGACATGGAAGCAGATTATCTGTTTTTTTTTTTTTTCTTTTCTCTCCTCTCTCTCTCCCTCTCTCTCTTTCCCCCTTCTTCTCCTTTGTTTCCCCGTCTTCCTGACCTGTCTACCCACTATAATGTGATGTTTGTATATGTATGGTCAGGTTGACGGCCAGTTTTTGCTGGTACTTGTGACTAGTGACATGGTGTATTGCAACAGCAATAAAGGATTTCATCAATCAATCAATCACTTCCGATTGAAACTGCAGGCGGCATTACTCGGACAAAATTGGAAATTTGAGAATGCATTGCCTGAGGGGAGGAGTGAGCCTGGCCAGCTCGTCCCCTGCCCACACGCAGTGCCCCAAAATTAGTATAAAGGAAGGGGGAGATCTCAGTACTGACTGGAGTTCAGCCGTGGGATAGAGCACACATCGCCCGGCACTTTCAAGGGACTCATGTGTTGGTCTCCTGCCAGGACTGAAACGGGCTTCCCAGTACATGTGCAAGGTGGGTGATGATGGCACGTCTGAGTGTGAATAGCTTTGCAGATTCAATCAATTGTCACAATAACCATAATATCAATTTGCACTTTCTGTACAGTATATGCATGTTTCATTGTCACTTTTTTAAATATATACCTATAATCTATTGTATTCTTTAATGATATATATAATTATTGGATATCACTTGTGATATGGGATTATTTTGCATTGCCTATGATCCAATATTTTGGTATTGATTTTAATGCAAGGTTATTTTGTATTACTTCTAATAAATAGTTTTTAGAAGCAAACCTAAGTGTGCCTGTTTGTTCCTTCGAGAGCCCTGTATCCCCCTCACATCATCTTAAAACATGGGCATACAGCAACTCTTAATTATAACGGACTTTGTATATAATGGATTGTTTTGCCAGGTCCCTATGAAGTCCGATTTTACTGTATATTACAGGGTAATATAAACAAAATTTGCAGTTAGGTACAAATCTCAGTTTTGGGTTCATGGTTCAGTGCAGTTTTGGTTAGCATAGAAAACTGAATTTGTTTTGAAATGATATTTTATTAAAACTGCAAACATAATTTGGAGCAGTTGTAATAAAAAATATTTGTTGATGCACCTGAATAATGAAATACTATATTAGCACACTGTAAAAATAATCAAAATCAAAACTAAAAATAACACTTCATCATAACAATCATAATGAACAAAATCCAATTTAAATTCAGTGTTCTCTACTACAAAGTATGGTTGCGTATATGTAGCAATAAACACCCTGTCTGTTGTAGTTCTTTTTCAGCCAGGTCATAATTTCCTGGCAAAAACGCCTCCCTTAATTGCCTTGAGGAGACTAACTTGCAGAGGCTGTTTCTCCCTTGCTCCTGGCGTACATACAATCACATGATATCATCTCAAATGAGTTAGCATACTGGATGCATTTGCAGCAGCATATCCGAGTTCAGTATAACAGAGCTGACAGACAGTCTTGGTCTTATTATGACAGAGTTGGAGTAATTTATTGGGCAACCAAAATGTTCCCAAACTGCCTGTAACTAGCATTAGCCTTAATTAACCAACTGAATTTAGGTTCTGCCCGTGTTAAGAAATGTATACATTCATTCCATTATGTGCACACCAGGGTTGCCAACTCTCACGCATTTCAGACACTCACGCTATCAGACTCTTATGTAAGAAATTTTTCAGCAAATGCATAATATTCCACTATAACCATAAACTTAGTCACATCAAGCGTTGGGGTAGTTTGCAAACCTTTTAGACTATTTACACAGTAATAAAACCCTTACATACATGTAAACGTGTGTGCAGGCTTCTCTTGAATTGAAAATCTCATGCCGGCCAGCTGACCAAAGTTGGCATCCCGGGTATCGAACTGAAAGGACAAATGCATGTGCCATTATAGCCGTAATATATGTTAAACTTGGCATTTGGTGCAGGCCCTGGCGCTTTTCAGAGCAGGCAAATGCTTGATGGGTGAGTCACTTACCCAATGGATGGTGAGCATAATCTGGCCTAGAAATGTGTCCAGACACAAGTCAGTATGGGGTCTAAGAGGAGGAAAATGAAGATTTAAAAAAAAAAAGAAATTACAGGAAATTACCAATACACACAAGAAGGGCTAGCTGAAATACACATTGTCATTCTGTAGTCAAACCCGAGCATTAATGCCTACTCCCCTTAATAATTCTACATGTTTTGGTGAGGAAGAAAATTTCCCTGTCCTATTATATCATTAAAACAAACAAGCATGACCCTGGTAAAGTTGGCTAGGTTCAGGATCAGAACCTTGAGATTGCAGACATTGGACTTTATTATTGAGGGTTGCATTTCAGGCAGGCAGGTAACGTTCTCCTGGCATCCACCAAACTCAGACTCATCCATCAGACTGTCAGACAGAAAAGCGCGATTTGTCACTCCACATAACACGTTTCCACTACTCCAGAGTCCAGTGGCAGCATGCTTTACATCACTCCATCCAACGCTTGGCATTGGGCTTGGTGATATGAGGCTTGCATGCAGCTCCTCAGCCATGGAAGCCCATTCCATGAAGATCCTGGCGCACAATTTTTGTGCCAGAGGAAGTTTGGAACTCTGCAGTTACTGCATCAACAAAGCGTTGGTGACATTTATGCATTATGCGCCTCAGCACTCGGCAACCCCCCTGCTCTGTTACTTCATGTGGTCTGACAGCTCATAGCTGAGTTTCTGTTGTTCCACAACGCTTCCACTTTGCAATAATTCCATTTACAGTTGACCATGGAATATCTTGCAGGGAAGAATTTTCAAGTGCTGACTTATTGCAAAGGTGGCATCCTATGACAATACCATGAATTTAATGAGCTCGATAGAACAACCCATTCTGTCACAAATGCTTGTAAACCTGACTGCCTGTTAGGTCTGAATGAAACACCTGAATTCAATGATTAAGAGGTGTACTTTCAATACCATATAGTGTAGGGAAAAAAATTACAATACCATACTCATTCTGATGTCTCTGCACTTCCATTACATTTATAATAGACTCTGTTGCAGTGAAGACCCCAGTGAATTCACGTTGCAGTATTAATAACTGTACCCTTTATAAGTTTCTGTAAGAAGCATAATCATAACATCTTTTAAAATTGTTCTTCCCAGGAAACTGCTTCAAACATCCAAAATTCTGGAGAAGAAAAGGTTGAAGAGACAAATTAAGAGGTTTTAAGCCCAGAACCCTATATTAAACATCCATTACAGAACAGGTGATGTATAAAATCTGGTCAGTCTTGTCTGACAAAACATAGAAGATATTCAATATTCATTCATATTTCTGCACCGGCTCCTTTTTCACTTGCGATTGAAAGCTCTGGCTCCTGTCTATTTAACAATGATGATTAATGTGGACAATTCAGACAATTAAGTAATTATACAAGTGATCAAGCATACATTTTAAAATGCATACGTTGTAATCAGTTGCTTGTAGTATATTTACACATTTTTGTTACACATTTTTGTTTTGTTTAAAATATTAAAATCAGCCAACACACTGTATGCTTTGAGATACAATCTTTTTCAGGTAACAGATTAAATTGCATTTCCCACAGTTTGTATGTCTACATTTAATTATGACTAAAGGGGTCGTCGATTGTAAAATTTGACAGAAGGGCTCTGCGCCTTGAAGAAATACAGCGCGCCACGCTGAAGCCACTCCTAAGTACGGTCAACCGCCTGTATAGTAACTACTGAACAGAATTTTTCTGAAAAGTTTTCAAGAGAATATCTTAACAAGTATACACGACAAGTATTCACTGTATTTGTTAATATGGCCATATCCTTTTGACAAATCAGTTTGAATCAGTAGTAGAAGTGATACTGTATCTTAGCTTTGAAACAAAATGTTTTATTTATTTAGTTTTAGGGAGCAGCTGTCCCTAAAAACTACATATCCCATCAACCACAGAGAGCGCAATTTATGAGCATGCGTAGACCACTCTCCAGACACTTAGCCATCACGTTGCAAAGTTCGGTCCAATCGGGTCTTACTTTTCCAGCTGAGGCTTTTGAATTAGATTGAAATAAAATGGCGACCGCGGAACCGGTGAGTGTGTGTGGTGCTGTGGAACATTGGTCACTATGGTCCGTTTACAGTTTATTTCTGGCTCGTCGGTCGTATTTTTCGGGTTGTATGGATGGGGGTATCGCGTGTTTTCTCCAGTTTTGCGATAATTTGGCTCCTGGCAGCGAAAGACATCGGGAATGTTTTTGGAGGTGCGGCGATTTCCTTCGTTATGGGAAGGAGCCCCAGACGTGAGTCAGGCATCGCTGTCATGGCTGGTGACGGAGCTCGCGGACGAGAGCAGTAGCACTTGTAGTAATGGTGGTGTAATACTGAAGTAACACTGGTAGTAACAGTAGCGGCGTTGGCACTTCTCGACCACGCGGTACTAGCTGTCAGCGCTGCGTGCTTTTAAGTTCAGCTGTCATGTGTAATGATTGATGACCAAGTGTCAGTGCTTGATACTAAGCGGGGACACGTCGTCTTCGTTTATTTGCTTTAATGCTCTGGGATTGTTTAGTGGCATTAGCGGCTATAACCGCCGGCAACTTGATGTTGTAAGAGTCGCCGCACTTTCAGCACATGGGACGGTAATGGGGATCGCATTAACATTAATTTGAACACTGTTAACCAACTTTGACTTAAAGCTCACAATCGTTAATATATTTCTCATTTCCAAAATGTACCAGCTCAACACTGTAAAGCTCATTTTATACTAGTACATCGCCCATATACGTACTTATTGGTGGTATTTGGAAATAAGCCTGTCTGCATCTTCATACCGAATAACATCAGAAAAGTAAACGTTAGTTTTTTACAATTGTTGTGTGAGTGAGGAATAGTAATAAACTGCCTTGTTTGTTCAATATAATCAGGCCACAAGCAATAGTTTTAATTATGTACCAGACTGTTTAGAGAAAATGAACTCTGTGTTGTATCTTGCATAAATGGGAGACATGCTTTCACAGGGAGCAGAGGTGAGTGCACTTTTCAGGAAGCATCAGTTACAAGCTGCCTGAACCTTCTTGTTTAATTCATGTGATTAAGGAGAGTGCAATAAACTTGCCCCTTATTATTAGTCAGCTCTGGTTAGCTACCTCCTGGCCTCAGTTTGAGGGCTGAGATTATCACCTAATATCTTCTGGTCTTTTACAATTTATATTCTTCCCACTCGTTGAACCACAGGTTCTGAAGAGTGTTTTTAAAATATACATGCCAGGTCTTTTTAGGTCGCTCCCATGAATTGATAGTCACGGGAGAACCAAGGCTTTGAAGCTTACAGTGCGTTGTAGTGCACTGTCCAGTGCCTGGCTGATATTAACGAACAAAGGAGTGGTCTGTGGGTTTAGTGGCTTATTGGAAGTGCACAATAAGCCCATCCACTGGAGTTCGGAGTCTCGTTTTCCCTTTTGCAGTGAAGACCCCAGTGAAGTCACGTTGCAGTATTAATAACCGTAAGTTTCTGTAAGAAGCATCATAATCATAACATCTTTTAAAATTGTTCTTCCCAGGAAACTGCTTCAAACATCCAAAGTTCTGGAGAAGAAAATGTTGAAGAGACAAATCAAGAGGTTTTAAGTCCAGAACCCTACATTAAACATCCATTACAGAACAGGTGATGTGTAAAATCTTATCAGTCTTGTCTGACAAAACATAGATCTTCAATATTCATTCATATATCTGCATCGGCTGCTGGATCTGTGCTGACTTCTCCATGTTAATGGAGGTTTTTTTTTAATTCAAACATGACTGGATGCATCTCACATGAATTTGCAGCTTGCTAGTATAATAAAGGTGTTAATTATATTGTTTTATACATATTTATTCCAGCAGTCCTTGCACTTACATGCACTCCTACCCTTTTTTGACATTCATCAACCACACATGCACTTTGTATATATCAACCGCATTGTATGTGTCTAGTTTTAACTGTATATCTGCAGCGTGTATGAGAGCCAGTGACAACTGGTGACAAATTCCCTGCATGTATGAACATACTCAGCCTATAAACCTGACTCTGATCTTGAATTATTCCAGTGCAATATTATGATCTTTTGGCGCAGTGTTCTGTGGATTTTTGTGTTTATATTTACATAATTCTTAAATGTGCAATACATTGTTTATTACTACTTTTATATTCAGTGTATGACTAGACATCAAATGATTGTTAAATATCTTTTCTCTTTTACAGGTGGTCTCTTTGGTTTTTCAAAAATGACAAAAGCAAAACATGGCAAGCCAACCAGCGTCTAATCTCGAAATTTGACACTGTTGAAGATTTTTGGGCGTAAGAAGCTTCCTTTTTTATTGCTCGGATTTTAGAGCTTGTGTATTTTCCTGTCAGTACCACTTTAAATGCTCGATTTGCTTCCAGGTGCTTCTATTGTATATTGTACCCTGAATACATTTCAAGGGATATTTTGCTTATCACCAAGTGTTATCATATACATTCAAAGTCACATGGTCTGCACCACTTCCCGTGGTTAGATCCCATGATTATGTAGAAGGCTATCGATGGTGGAATGTTCACTAGGAACTAACTGGTAAGACAAAAGCCAGCACACAAAATAAACTAAAATTGGGAATTGTGAAGTAACTGAATCGCAGAATCAAATTAACTCTGTAACTGAATTGCCATGTCAGTTAAAAACATAGTGCTCATTGTTTATGCTTTGAATTTGAGTTAGAAGTATGACCTGGTTCATAAGTGTAATGTTAATGCATCTCTTTGTATGTGTTTTTTTATTTTTTTGGGGGGGGGGGGGGTTGTACAGGCTTTATAATCATATTCAACTTTCAAGCAACCTGATGTCTGGTTGTGACTACTCCCTTTTTAAGGTAGGGATGCTGTTTATTTCTATGCATATTCATTTTAATACTTAAATGTTTAATGTCATCAGGTCAAAATTACTTTTCCGCTCTTAGAAATAGGACTGCATGAAAATTGGAGTGAAGGAATCCTAAAGCTGAGTCACTCCTAAGGATATCCCATACAGTATGGAGGTGTGGTTGAAACTGGCTAGGAGCTTGGGTGGAACCACATAATTGTCTCCTGTCCTTCAGCTAATGCAAGTAAAGGTCTCTTTCGGTTTCAAGGAATAGGGTTAGGGTTGAAATGGGCTAGAAGCTCTGATGGAACCACATCATTGCCTTTTACCCCTCAGCTACGCACCCCAACTGATGTTCATGTCTGATAGGCTTAAGGAGAACATTTAAGGTTTAGTTTTGGCGTGTCGAGGTTGTTTTGGGTTTCAGGGTAATGTGGCTCCAAGTAGGTGCTACTATAACTTTAAGCCTTTTGCAGATCATGCATTTTAATGCGGGTATTTTTGTATTTAGCTCTGCTGAATAGGCATATGAACCTTTTATAGTATGTAGCTGACACCTTGAGTACATAAGAGGAAACAGTTTGCTGCATTAGTTAGTCCAGCATAATAGTCATTGATTAGGAAATATTTTGTGGTTAGGTTTTGCAGTGCCCAGAACTAATGTACTATCCAGTCGTAAGTTCAATAAATTCCACCTAAACACACATCTTTGTGTTGAGCTTTCCTTGCTTATTTCTTAATTACTTTAGACATTTGATAGCCACCGAGTCATACAAGAATGATTCCATGATTTATACATGATTTGTATTGTGATAACCTTCCTGTGCTCCTGGGGAAATGTTTTTTGGTGCCAGCGGGCACCTGTATATGGATGCTATGACAGTAAAGTGTGTGGCTCAGTAGGCTAAGCCTGTGTGCTTGTAATCACAAGGTCCCTGGTTCAAACCCAGCCTCAGCATGTCTGCGGGTCCTTGAGCAAGGCCCTTAACCCCCAGAAACCCCCTGTTCTAGAAAGAGCAAGTTGGAGGCATAAAAAGAATTTCCCCATGAGGGACAATAAAGGTTAAATTAATTAAAGCCCATTTGATGTTTCATGTATATATGTTTTTTCTTTTACATTATTTCCTCAGAGTAGTGAATTGTATTAATTACATAAATTTACAAATGAGAGGGGGCCATTCGGCCCATCAAGCTCGTTTGGGGAGAACTTAACTAATAGCTCAGAGTTGTTAAAATCTTATCTAGCTCTGATTTAAAGGAACCCAGGGTTTTAGCTTCCGCTGCACTACCAGGAAGACTATTCCATACTCTAACTACACGCTGTGTAAAGAAGTGCTTCCTCAAATTTGTTTTAATGTAATGTAAATTTGTTTAATTCTTCTAAGCAGTTAACCATAAAAATTCTGGAATTCTCAAATGACTACCAGTGTAACCCAAAGCTCAAACAACCAATCAACCACACTTGTGCAAGCCCTGGTTCTTCTCTGGCTGTTTGTAATCAGAAGCCGAGTTGGTTCGATGGTCATTTCAAATCTCTGAACGTCCTGAGAGTCCTGGGGCCTGTGGAGACTGCATGGTGATTAGGTGGTAAATCCTGTCTGACCTCCTGTCGGCCCACAGGACGGCATCGAGCCCATGTGGGAGGATGACCGGAACAAGCAAGGGGGCAGGTGGCTGGTCACCCTCAGCAAGCAGCAGCGTCGCTCGGACCTCGACCGCTTCTGGCTGGAGACCGTGAGTGTTTAGCCCCAAAGCAGCAGGGGGCAGACTGCTAAGAAAACTATGCTTTTCCACTTATGACAAAATTTGGTGGCGTTCCTTCTCAGCTGGAATATCCTGCATGAATACTAAGAGGGTATTAAGATGATTGTATATGTAAATGAGTGAAAATAATAATTATAAGAAGTTGCCCCCCTCGGGACCAGTGCTTTGTCCTCCGTCTGAGAGAATGCACCTGATGATGATGATGATGATGGTCTTCCCAGCTGCTGTGCCTCATAGGTGAAGCATTTGATGACTACAGCGATGAGGTATGCGGAGCAGTCGTCAGTGTTCGAACCAAAGGAGACAAAATTGCCGTCTGGACATCCGACTATGAGAACAAGGAAGCCATAACACACATAGGGTCAGTCATGATTTGAGGAGCTTTGAGGGGTTCATTGCTGAGATGAGGAAATTTGCTTTGTTTGCATAGTTTAGATAAGCTTACATCTTTGGTAGATGAATCAGAAGATAACATCATAATCTTTCAGGCTACCAAACCTCCAAATCTGGTAGCATGTTTTGTCCGTCCCTCCATCCATCCAGTTAACCCCTGGGAGTCTGAAGGTGTTTTGGAGCCCTGAAGAGATTCTGACATGTCCTGACATTTGTGTATTTTTCAGTTACTTATAAACATATAAATGTCTAAAGTCTGATAACATTGTATTCCGCACAAACTGGGCTACAATAATATATGAATATATGTATGTACAAGTCTTTATATTCGAGAAAAAAGCAGTTATGTTTGATTATTGAAAACAACAAAAAAATAAGTCACTGAAATTAGACCACAAAACACATTCATGACATTTGTGTACAAGACTTTTGTGACCTGGATCTTGTAGTGTAGAGGTTTTACTTCAAAATGATGTGACAATCATCTCACTCGCTCATTTACAGAAAACAATACATTCATTTAAATTTTCTAAGACACTTTTTGTTTAGAAAGGCCATATGCAAGGAGGTGGGAATGATCATGAATAATGCTGTAGTTCACACCAGAGAAGACAAAGACCTGCATAATGAGCTGTATAATTACCCCTTTCAGTCAGGTATGGGACAGAGGAAAGTGCTACAAGAAAATAATTTGAGGACAGAAACATATTTCTTTGTTTGTGGTTTATTTAGCATGCGTGTCCCGATGTGAGGTGCTGGTGAAGGCAAGGGTGATGCAGACACATTACTAAAAACAAATGAATAAAAAAATGTTAGCCTAAAAAAAATTTTCGCATCTCAAACATTTACACCCGAAATGTTTGTGCTAAATAACATTAATGACAGCAGTGTTATAAGCTAACCAAAACGGAGCCAAATATATATTAGCAACCATAATCTAAAGCTATACAAAACGAGGTGAAATACATTATAACATTTACAAACATCTGTAAACTCCATAAGGCATTAGCTTATCCACCAGGAAATAACATGTTTGCTACATAAGGCAGCATGTTAGCAGAGTTATCTACATGCTACACTAAACTATGTAAATAGAATTGAAAGCCAATGTTTCACATAAGCTGACAAAAGCTAGCTGAAGTGAGGAAAATATTTACTAATATTAGTTTAAAATTATCAGAATAAGAGTTATATAAGACTTAATAACTTACCCATTGTCATAGCAGCTTGCTGTGTGTGTGTTTTTAAGCCGGGGGGCGTGGCCTTGTACGCATAGTGCCCGGACTTTTTTCCGTGTGAATGGCGTGTGGGCGTGCCCTGCCTCGGGTCATTAGCAGATAATGAAGTCTATAGATATATTTCTCATGTCTGTCTGTGCAGTATTCGCGGAGTTTCAGTTCATTTTAGTGACGTGTTTCAAAAAGATTTTCGCGGAGACTGAGACGGCTGAAAGCGCACCCTGTTTATTTTCTTTATTTTACAAAAGTAAAAGTAAAATAAAGTGTACTACACTTACGTGTATGATCAAACATGACAACGCATTTTAAGTTCTTTTCACAGTTACCAGAAAAAAAGTGTCCCCACCGGCGGGTCTGCCGACTCCCAAGGGTTAAGGATACTTACTATGTTCTTTTTGGCCACAGGAGGGTATATAAAGAGCGGCTCGGAGTTCCCCAGAAGATGTCTATTGGATACCAGTCTCATGCTGACACAGCAACCAAGAGTGGATCCACCACCAAAAACAAATTTGTCATCTGAGAACTCTCAGGGGTTCTCCTTTAACAGCCCTCCTCCTCTTCATCAGCACATTTTCCATGCTGAGGAGGCTGCGGCCAGGGCTCTGAACCCAGATAAACCAAAGCTTGTCAAATGCAGAGTGGACTGCTTTTACCTGTCAAAAGTCATGCCTTCCACAATCCACATGCCCCTGATCCCTCTTCTTTTGTTTGCCAAGGGAAGAAAAGCAACATTTCACGGCTACTGGACTTGGGTTTCCAGTACATTAACCTCAAATGATGGGGGAGATGAAATGCATTAAACTTATAACCGTATTCTCACAAAGGTCTTTGCCTATAAGTTACACTGCAAATAAAAAGGTTATTTTCTGGAGCTTTAACTTTTTTGTGCTCCCCTCTTTGATTCTGTACAGCTGTGTTTTTGCTGTAATCTTTATCTTGCATGTGCCTTTTTAATTTATTTTAATTTGCCCAAAGAGGCGTGTTAGTTTTCAAAGCCATTAGTTTTTTTCCCTTCCAGGGCCTTGTACTTAAGTATGTAATCAGCTTAACATGATTACTGGCTCCTTTTTTCTTTTATATTAATGTAATGTAAATTTTTCCTCAATTTAACACTCATTTCAGTTTAATGATAATGAAATATTGTGAATCTCTTTTGTAATCCTTTTCTACATTCCTTGCTAAAAATATAGTTTGACATATATTCAGTTTAATATATTATTTCTTTGTTTGGATGCCTCTTTTGGACAATGGCCCACTTGTGTTAAATCAGTCTGTAAATAAATGTGTACAGTGAATTGTCTTTACTGCGAGTCTCCACATCTCGTGCTTTCAGAAGCATTGTATTCTGTGGACTAACTGAATGCACTTCCTACAGTATGTACGTATTATAGACATTAGAGTAATTTTGGAAACGTGACTGACCAAGTATAATTGCATGGTGGCTCTTTGTGTGGCACTGTTCCATCACACCTGAAGGGTAGGGGGTTTGAATCCTGCCTCTGCTTGTTCTGCCTGTTTTACACACATTTCCTCTGGTTTCCTCCTGGATTCAAAGACAATTCACTAGGCTCATTGACTTACCTAAATTGCTGTATGTGTGTGTGTTTTGGAATCCCATCCAGTGTGTACTGCCTGGAATAGAGTCCAGCCCCCCCCCCCCCGTAATACATAAGTGGTCACAAGATGATTGGCTGAATGAATATATGACTGGATCATCCTACATAAATCTAGAGCTGATCTGCTGTCCATTACTTTCTTAACTGATTTTCGGCTTGTTCCCAAGATTTACCACTGAATACGACCACCATTTTGCCTGGTATGTTACATATGAAGGGTGATACTTATGCCAGGTGTTGATGGGAACTATCAGTCTCTGACAGTGGGGGAGTCGGATTTCTTGTATGTGGTTAGCAAATCATCTCTTAAATGGCGCTGAGCAAAAAAGTACTGAAAGTGTGCTGATGTTCACTTTGGGACTGTGTGTGTGAGCATGCAGCTGTCCTAAGGGTAGAGGTAGAAAGTTCAGGTCCAGACCAAGGTTTTGTTTCAACCAACCAGTTGAGTACACTTTGACTCTTAATACTCAACCGGTTGGCTGAAACAAAACCTTGGATTTGTACATCCTGGACCTGAACTATCCATCTCTGCCTAAGGGTACATTCATATCTTATTCATTTAAATTTGATTGCCACACTTGGGTAATAAGTGTTTGGAGATTCCAACTAACAGCCTAGCAAGGGAAGCATTTAAAATTTATATCCGGTTTGAAATAAATGATGAAGATCCACTGTACATACAAATGGCACAAGTGGATAGCAGACTTATTTGTCATTGCCTCTTAACACATCCCACTGATCTCAAGGTTATTTTATCCCTAGAGCAAGTAAAATATGGCAAGATCACTAGGGTCAGATTTAGTTTAGCTCATTTGTCAGAGGCAGACTGCCTGGAATGCTTCAGAAATATTTTTGGGGGGATAAAAATTTGAGGCACTAGATGGCGCTGTTTGGCCATCTATCATAAAATATTCTGGGAGAAAAGATGTTTTCTGAGAAATGCAACTGAAAATGGTCATATAAAGCAATGTTCCTATAATATTTATGTGAGTCTGTAAAAATAGCACATGGGTTTAAAGCTTTCAAATTATTCCCCCTAGAAACTGTTGCTTTTAGGGTGACAGTGCAGTCTGGAGAGAGGTGGTCAGAACCACGACAGGAATGACACGTTATTAGAATTAGAATTTAGTGATCAGTGGTCATTGTCAACACACCACAGCACACAGTGCACAACAACGAAATGTGTCCTCTGCATTTGACCCATATGTGACATAGCAGGGGGCAGCTAATTTAGTGCCCGGGGAGCAGTGCTTGGGGGTGGTACCTTGCTCAGGGTACCTCAGTGGTGCCTTGCTGGTCGGGGATTCGAACCTGCAATCTTTCAATTACAAGTGTGCTTCCCTAACCATCAAGCCACCACTGCCCACATGGGGAGTTATTGGGAGTGATGCAGAAACAGGACATGTGTTCCTGATTGAGAGAGACTCTGCTGTGAGTTACATAATTTGTATTCCAATCCGTTATTTAGCACAAGCTTTTCGGGGCTTTACTCAAAAATGTGGCAAATAGTACAAAGAAACATTTGTATATGTAGCTTTGTCTAAACTTTTGACTGGCACAACGCACACACATATTCTATTTCTCTATCCTGCACTTTCTTCTGGCTTTATTTCTTTACATCTGTGTAAATGTTAGATGGAATTAAGTTCAATCAGAAATTTCCTTGTTTTCTGTGAAAACATACATTGGCTTCAATTAAATGCTGTCCACAGGGTATGGCATGACATTGCAGAGTGGAGTGATAGTCTTCCTTCTTCAGGATCCCTTTCACTCTGTACAAATCTCCCACTTTGCCATCACCAAAGCAGCCCAGACCATCCCATTGCCTCCATCATGACTGACAGATGTCGTCAAGCGTCTTCCCATATGATCCGCGTCTCACAGAATTTCTTCTTTGTGATCCGAACACCTCAGACTAAGATTCTACTATCCATAGCACTTTTTCCCCATCTTCCTCTGTCCAGTGTCTGTGTTTATTTGCCCATCTCAGTCTGTTCTTTCTATTGGTCATTCTGAGATTTGGCTTTTTCTCTGCAATTCTCCCTGGAAGGCCAAGCATCCCAGAGTCGCCTCTTCACCGTTGACATTGAGACTGGTCTTATTCAGGTACTATTTAATGAAGTTGAAGACCTATGAGGCATCTGTTTCTCAGACTACACACTAATATATTTATCCCCTTGCTCAGTTGTGCACCAGAGCCTCCCTGTCCTCCTCCTATTGTGGTTAGAGCCAGTTTGCGCTGCTCTGTGAAGGGAGTAGTACACAGCATTGCATGAGATATTCAGTTTCCTGGCAATTTCTCACATGGAATAGCCTTCATCTCTCAGAACAAGAATAGACTATTAAGCATCAGAAGAAAGTTGTTTGTTTCTGATCATTTTGAGCTTGTAATCAAACACACAATTGTTGATGCTCCAGATGCTCAGCTAGTCCAAAGAAGGCCAGTTTTATTGCTTCTTTAATCAGCCCAACAATTTTCAACTGTGCCAACATAATTGCAGAAGGGTTTTCTAATGATCAATTAACCTTTTAAAATGATAAACTTGCATTAGCAAATACAACATTCCACTGGAACACAGGTCTAATTGTTGCTGGTAATGGGCCTCTGTACACCTATGTAGATATTCCATTAAAAACAGCTATTTCCAGCTGTGATAGTCATTTACAACATTAACATTAGTTTACACAATGTCAGTATTTCTGATCAATCTCATGTTTATGCAAGCCCGTTTCCGCCACCGGGGAAATAAATAATGTAAAATTTAAGTCGAAATTTCGACTTAGTATCTCGAAACAAGTTTCTAGCTTTAATAACTTTTCACAGAAGGTGGTGCGTTTTTAATGACAGAATCGTGTTGTCCAGTACACAGACAACGATGCACACCGATTATTTTTGCGCTTCAAACCATTTTGTGATTTGTGCAAAATCGTGTTAATAGCTAATATTATAGGTGTTGTCAGCTGTAATGACATGGTGGTTTAGCATTTTGGGCTCATGGCGACTGATGCACACCCCTTTGTTTCCCAGATTACGTACAAATTTTAATAAATTTTTGAATGTTTAAATGTGTCCGTATAATGTGCAATGGGACAATACATGAATGGGTTAATAACTTTAAAACTAGACAAGACAGGGACTTCTAGTGAAGTGTGTTTTGATCAGTGGACTACGGGGAACAATGCACACCCCTTGAATTTTCAGAATAACTTTCTGTCTATCAGTTATTAATTAATACATTGTATCCATATTATTTGGCATAGGGGTAATGCTCTAAAGGGTTAATAGCTCTGAAACAAAATGAGACAGCCATGTCCTATGAAGGGTGCATGGATCAGGGGGACATGGGGGACAATGCACACCCCTTGGATTTTCAAGATCACTTTCTGTCTAACAGTTATTATTACATCGTATCCATATTAGATGCCATTGCTCCATTTCATACATATTGACAGTTAATTGATAACACAAATGAATCCATAAGTAAGTTGTAAAGTGTGATTTAGGCAGTGCACCGTGGGACAAAGCAAATGTATCCCAGCTGAATTGATTACGTGAACTCGACAACACGATTCTGTCATTGAAAACGCCCCACCTTACTTCCGTGAAAAGTTATTAAAGCTAGAAACTTGTTTCGAGATACTAAGTCGAAATTTCGAGATAATATCTCGAAATAACGACAACTAAGTCAAAATTTCGAGATAATATCTCGAAATAACGGGATAACTAAGTCAAAATTTCGACTTAAATTTTATATTATTTTTTCCCCGGTGGCGGAAACGGGCTTCCATACATGTTATTCTAATGGACAACAAACTTTTTTTTTTTTCCAAAAGCAAGAAAATTTCTAAGTGACTCCAAACTTTTAAACAGTAGTGTATTGTATTGTATAGTTTCCATATTTGCTCTCTGTACTGGATAAATGATAATGGATGGATCTCATTTTTTTTTTCTTTTGGCAATATTCTTGTACTCCTTAAAGGGTTTCCTGTTGCAGATGCATGATCAGATGCATGATCCTTAATCATGAGAGTTAGACTGAGTGGTTTTCCCATGTGTAACACGTCTGTAATTTTATCAGCAGATGTCTACAAGCAGAACTTGAATATCTCATCAATTACATGCCACAATGTGGGTGGTAAAGTCTATTACAAATGTGTGCAAACAATTACTGAGGAAGGGCAGAGGTATAAATACACTGCTCAAAAAAATTAAGGGAACACTTTTTAATCAGAGTATAGCATCGAGTCAATTTAACTTCTGGGATATTGATCTAGTCCGTTAAGTAGCAATGGGGGTTGTTAATCGGTTTCAGCTGCTTTGGTGTTAAAGAAGTTAACAACAGGTGCACTAGAGGGGCAACAATGAGACGACCCCCAAAACAGGAGTGGTTTAACAGGTGGAGGCCACTGACATTTTTCCCTCCTCATCTTTTCTGACAGTTTTGTTCACTAATTTTGCATTTGGCTACAGTCAGTGTCACTACTGGTAGCATGAGGTGATACCTGGACCCTACAGAGGTTGCACAGGTAGTCCAACTCCTCCAAGATGGTGCATCAATATGTGCCATTGTCAGAAGGTTTACTGTGTCTCCCAGCCCAGTCTCAAGGCCATGGAGGACATTCCAGGAGATAGGCAGTTACTCTAGGAGAGATGGACAGGGCCGTAGAAGGTCCTTAACCCATAAGTAGGACCAGTATCTGCTTCTTTGTGCAAGGAGGAACAGGAAGAGCACTGCCAGAGCCCTACAGAATGACCTCCAGCAGGCCACTGGTGTGCATGTCTCTGAGCAAACACAGACCTCTACAGGCTAGACAACGACACCTTGACTGCCATTAGGTATCGGGATGAAATCCATGGACCCATTGTCAGACCATACGCTTGTGCAGTGGGTCCTGGGTTCCTCCTGGTGCACGACAATGCCCGGCCTCATGTGGCGAGAGTATGCAGGCAGTTCCTGGAGGATGAAGGAATGGATACCGTTGACTGGCCCCCATGCTTGCCTGACCTAAATCCAATGGAACACCTCTGGGACATTATGTTTCAGTCCATCCGACGCCACCAGGTTACACCTCAGACTGTCCAGGAGCTCAGTGATGCCCTGGTTCAGATCTGGGAGGAGATCCCCCAGGACACCATCCATCGTCTCATTAGGAGCATACCCCGACATTATCAGGCATGCCTACAAGCACGTGGGGGCCATACAAACTACTGAATGTGATTTTGAGTTGCTGTAATGAAATTTCGGCAAAATGGACCAGTCTACCGAAATCATTTTTTCACTTTGATTTTTCTTTGAATTCAGCCCTCTGTACAGTATGTTTACCATTTTCATTTCCATCAAACGGTGTGGCATCCTTTCGTTCCTAACACATTACCCAGTCCATATCAGTATAGATATACAGCATGATTTTTTCCCCCATTGAGATCTGATGTGTTTTCAAAGCGTTCCTTTAATTTTTTTGAGCCATGTACTGATTGTCTTTGCCAAAGCTTCCAATGTGAGCAGTAGTGTAGGTGCAATGATACGTTAAAGTTTATAAATCCATCCACCTTCTAAGCACTAATCCTGGTCACGGTCATAGGTTGGGAGCCCGTGGGTGATTTAGAGATGCCAGTTAGCCTAACTGAATGTACTGGGACTGTGGGAGGAAACCAGTGTGACCTCAGGAGAACATGCAAGCTCTGCCCATACATATGCACATTTCCACAAAAATTCACATCTTTGTATGCACTATCCATTCATCTGTGGGCATGACCCTGATCTTGTCCCCACAATGTAATAATTACAAAAACACACACACATGTCTGTAGTCATATCGTAGTGGGGACTGCCCGTTCATGTCTATGGGCACACCCTAACCTTAATCCATTTGGTCCCCACAAAGTAATATATACATAACCCACACACAAAGCAGAGGGGAGAATCAATCCCCCACCCTTCAGGGTGCAGCCCCAAATTTCTTTCTCTTTCTTGTGGGAAGAGCACTAAAGCAGCGTCTGTCATTCAATAAGATTACTGTACCATCTCTGTGGTTTTAATGTAAAACATTTCTAATTGTTTAAAATCCCACCTAACCCCCCTCCCCCCACAAAAAAATCATCCATCCTTCCTAAATTGTCAGTCCAGTGTCGTTCAGTCTGGTCCAGCACTGGCATTGCTGAAATGATCTTATCATTCATGACATATTCTTGGGATCTATTTCCTTTGCTGTAATTGTTCAACAGTTGCCACAGATTAACAACTATAATGGTATGATAGAAATATACACAATAACTGATCCTGAATACTTACAGTAATTCAAGAATGGATCACTTTGCATAGTAGACATACATATGCTTTTTAAGTATATTTCTTATTTTAATATTTATGAAGGAGGCGCACAGAAATTCTGTTCCCTGCCTCTCTGTTTTCCTTTTATTGTAGAAAAGGTAGCAGTCCTTAGCTCTGCTATCAAGGGATGATCATTCTATAAGCAGATAAATTGATTTGTTTAACAAAATCTGTGTAAGCTTCCAAACATCTTAATTGGTAATACTACTAACGGGTGCCTACAGTACGACTGCTACACCACATTACTATGCTGACCATTGATTATTTTTCCCCCAAAGATAAAACATTGACCTTGTATCTGCAATGTAATGTATCAGTGGCATACATCAGCGAATGTATTCTGCTGTCCCGTAAAAGATAACTTTTAAGACTATCTTAGAATAAAGTGATGTGTTAACAACTGAAATCTGTTCGCTCATGGTCATTTCATTCTCTTCACACCATCCCAGATATGTGTCAACTTGGCTCCAGGAGGCAGACTCAAACAGAGAGCGAATGGCTAAATAAAGCAGAACAACATTTGAATTATTAATTGCGCCCCATCTTCAGGGGGAGAAGTCGGGGGCCTGAGCCCCTCTTATGCAGTCTGAACAAAAATCACATTATGAAGTCAGAGCTGTAATTCCTCAGCTGTTCAGGCTGAAACATTAGCTGACAGGCTCACGCAGTGGTATGCTCCACAAGCTACACATCAGACTCCAGGAACGGCAAAAAGGTTTACAAAGGTATCTTTCTGAGTCAGAATAGCATACAATAAACAACAGAAATGTGGTTTGGGACATATACATCATATCTGAAGTATTCCCTATTTATCATGCAAGTCAGCAGGGAACAAAAAAGAACAAACACGTGAATTTTCAATTTATGCAAACAAGCTGCACTACAGTCAGAATTAGTTATGGGTTCAATCACATCAGCACAGAACCCCTACAATACTTACTATTATTTGTATTATTCAAGATTTTACAATGTGGCCTTTTTGACAAAGACAGGTATACTAAATACAATATGAATTTCACTGAGAAACTGCATCCAGGAATTACTTAGCATCATCCCCCCACCCATGAACTTCATTGCCAGTTTCAACCAGTTTGGGGAGTAGCAACATTAATAGTAGTCGGTGGGTGGGGGGCAGCCTTATCCTAATATTAGACCTAAACATAACCCTAATCCTAACCCCTAACCTCTAATCCAAACCATAACCCTAATCCTAACCATAACCCTAACCCTACGCTATAACCATTGCCCTATTATCCACCTGCAACTCCATTCCAAGACTCAAACAAACAGCCTTCTGTTGTGAAAGGGGTAGGGAGCTTTAAGTGAGCTTTGGAAAAGCATTAGAGAAGTGATACTGCCCACAAATGATTTGGGGTATGTGGCAGCTATTAAGGCATCCCACATTCACTTAAGCTCAAGTGTTGTTTCCCTGGTTATTTTGCCCTAATGGGAGAGCTGGTTATACAATTTATATTCTACTCATTTATATAGAGTAGAGCACCAGGTGTAGAGTTGAGGCCAGAGATAATGTACTACCATTTTTTAGAATCATTCCTCTATTGCAGTAAACAGCATCGTGTTAAAAAAAAACTTACTGGGGACCTATTTTCAGATATTAATGCACAAAAGCATAGCCTATAAAATGGGGCAATTTATTTGTTATTATATTTTTTGGGGTTGTAAGATAATTCCAATTATACAAAGCTTTTCATTCATAATTTACACCGTATTAGTATGGTGTTCCTAATAATCCTTTAGGTGAGTGTACATGATCTGTTCAAGTGCTGTAACCCATTGCATTAACCGTAAAGCACTGCTATGTGTTTGCAATAGAATGGTGATGTATCACAAATAATCACAAACTGCTCATTCTTGGTGAGCACAGTTCATCTTCTTCCTCATTCATCCTCTGTTCATCTCATTCATTCAGCAACCCACAGGGTGTCAATGAATAGATCACTTAACTTATTAGTAAATTTAACTTTGTTTTGGACGAAAAGAATCATGCTGTCATGGCACATTACAGAGTGAACGTTAAAGGATAATATTATTTTATTATCATTAGCCCCACCTCCCAGACTATTTTCTTTTTAAAAAAACTCTCAATGTAAATATGATTAGAGACTCCTACGTATGGATAAGAATCCAACACAACATCTTATCACTGACTAGGCCAGCCTGCTCTGATCTTTAAAGCAGTGTTTCTCCCCACTCGGTCCATGTTTTTGTTCCCTCCCAGCTCCCAGCCAGACAGTCCATATTTTCTGTAACCGGAGCAAAGACTGTCTGGAGGTCTCCGAGGACCAGTTTCAGAAACACTGTTTTAAAGGACAGCAGATTGGACCCATTTTTTAAGTTTGGTTCTGTCTCCTATTTCCCATCAGCCTGTAGCAGATGGTGGCTTATAGAGCCTTTGGATGAAGCCCACCCCTCCCTGTAGACTCTTCAGTGATCCTTACAGCATAGCATTAAGCACGTTTTAACATTTCTGTCATCTTTTTTATTATCAAGCTACCCTGAACAAATAGCTGAAAGAGGTTTCTATGTATGGTGTCATATAAATGTCACCAGGAGGTGGCATACATTGTGCACAAATCCTTTCTTGCATTTTGCCGACCAGCTTGTGAGTGTATGAGTGTATCTGTATCAGCGACCTGACTTCTGTTTGAAAACTGGGAGTAGCCTCAAGCCAGACAAATCGATGATCTCCTGTTGCATATCATGCATTTATTTGTTTCTGGTTAATGGACATTAAGCACTAGTGTGATTGTAGATCAGATTGATGTCCACCTTATGTGAACCCTCAGGTCCAAGTTCAGGCACCCCTTCTTGAAACAGGTTGAATTTCTTTTATTATTCTGATTCCTCCACTAGGGGGCAGACAGCTTTGTCTTGCCACATAGTAAGTACTAAATTCTTCTCTCAAAATAGCTCATACAATCTGAAATTAGCCATATTTATATCCTTCTTCCAATACATCACACAGTAATTAGTTAATTTTGTCTCATCTTCTCAGACATGCAAGGCTACAAGCCATCAAACTAATCAAAGTACTTAATTTTACCCTCACTCTTTGTTTTGTGGAAAAAAAGTAATTTTATTTGATGGTAATATTATGCCTTGTTTTGGGACTCATTTTAAGTACCTTATACAGGTAAGGCAAATTTAGGACAAACATATTTATTTTTGATATATGGTTATCTGGTATCTTTAAGTTAAAATCTTAATCAGTGGTGGACTCAAGGTGTCATGACCTGCTCGTACGATCCTTCCGTGTGCCACACCCCCTCGTTACCTCGTGTCAATTCCTGATTGTATTCAGCTGTTTGATGTTATTTCTGACTTGTCTTGTGTATATCAGTCCGCATCTCAGTCCGATTCCCAGATCTGTCAGTGACGTTTGTCCTGTGTTGTTCCCCGATTGCCCTGAATAAAACCCCGTTTTTGGACTCCCATCTCCAGGATCTGCTTTCACGCTACCCGTTCGTGCACAAGATATCACACAGAGGGGTGTGTATGGGGGGGTGAGAGCTCCCCCCCGCCCCCCCCCCGGTGTCCCCATGCTTGAAAAGATATTTCTAAAATGCCCGCTACTAGCTGCTCTTCAAATGGAAAAAAATGACTGGGTGCTGTCTAGGGTACCGCCTTCATATCCACCACTGATCTTAATCAATGCATAATA
Organism: Paramormyrops kingsleyae; assembly: GCF_048594095.1. Classification (NCBI taxonomy): domain Eukaryota; kingdom Metazoa; phylum Chordata; class Actinopteri; order Osteoglossiformes; family Mormyridae; genus Paramormyrops; species Paramormyrops kingsleyae. The sequence continues at coordinate 35,144,203 of NC_132821.1, read as the reverse complement.
CTGGACAGATATAACTTTTAAGTAATATTGCGCAGGGATTACTAGCACTATTGCATTACTCCCAGGGTTGAGAGTTTCAGACCCATATTCACAGGTTGCTGTCCTCCCTCCATTATGAATCAATAACAGAGTCTAGACTCCTTTCAGCCCTCCTGTTGCCTGTGTCCATCCCAGAGTTAGTCTTCCCATTTTGACCCCTTACGGTCCTGTTTGTTTCCCTGCTGCTGTTTTGACAATAAAGCACCTTTTGTTCTCCTGAGACTCAGAATCCTTCATCCCTCGCGTTGTGACACCCAGAAAAAATTCAAAGGCTTCTCCTCTTCCTCTGGTGAAAAGTAGGATACATGTATACTATAACTGTAAAATGCAATTATATGAAAAAGTTATTATTAAGAAACAATTCATAAAGGCACATTTTCTAAGTGAAGTGAGGCTGCATAATCCTGTTCCCATGATGCTAATCCATGCCTGAGCAAATTTGTGGACACCTGCAACTGAGCAGGCTGACTGCTGTGAGCGGAGACATCCTCATTTAGAGAAACAAAGAGAGGATTTAAAAATCCTGCTGCCCAGGCCACAACCTATCATTGTCAACAGCTCTGCATCGTCTTCCAGTTATACAGAAACTAATGTTTACAGTGGAATTTGCACACACTACCCTTGCCTCCTGGTCAAGATAGCTCGAATTTCAACAGGAGTGTATTTATATTGTGCCTCAGCACTGCGACCAAGACACGAGCCTCAAACCTGGAATAACACTCTGTCTGAGCTCCACTCTCACTTGGCATCAGGAAGGAAACTGGCCAATCAGGCAAAGCTAAAATAGGAAATTATCATGGACCCCAGAATTCTCAGGAAAACCAGTACACATGAACAATGAAGGGAGCATGTGGAGGGTTACTGGGAGCTGCAACATGCCCTTGGGTCACACACATGTGGTGGCACAGTGGCACCATGGATAGGATGCTCACGCCTCTGGTACCAGGGTTCAAATCTCTGCTTGGGTTCCGTGTATGGAGTTTGCATGTTGTCCCCGTGTCGTTGTGGGGTTTCCTCCAGGTTCTCTGGTTTCCCTCCACAGTCCAAAAACATGCTGAGGTTAATTGGAGTTACCAAGCTGTCCAAAGGAATGAATGCATAAGTGAAAGGTGTGTGTATGTAATACATTGGTGCCCCATCCTGGGTTATTCCCTGCCTTGCACCCATTTTTTCTGGGATAGGGTTAACGGTTAGGGTTCTGGACCCCTGTGACTGTGTATAAGAGAAGCATAAATGAAGATGATATTAGCAATATTCAGCTAATTTAGGCGTTGAAAAACACGGTTGTGGAAATGATACTTCAATACTTCAGTAAATGACTGTATTACAGAGTATTTTAAAATGTTGAATTTTACATGGGAAATTTAAGAATCTTGCCTATCATCACGAAACCCGTCACACTCACCAGTCCCACTGGGGGATCCGAGTTACTGGGATTCAAGAGTCTGCTTCTTGTTATCAAACTTATTGTGCAGGCAGCCCCCCCCCCCACCTCATTTTTTCCCCCCATTTCCCTGCAGCGAGCCCTGGGGCCGCCAGCGAGGGTGTGAAATGAGTCCCTTTTAGTCGGGGCATCTGTTCTGACAATGTGCTATGCAGGCAACTCTCTACTTTTGTAATTCACGTGTGTGTGCGTGCGCACACGTCTCCCATCAACGGTGTATGAATTAATAAATAAAAAATTGGCATTCATCTCATGTACTGTACATATGCACTCGGTGTCTAAATGCATAATCTACGCACTGAACTATAGCCGTACGCCTGTATAGAGCTTCGTATAAATAAAACCATGCTGACTGTCATTGCAAGATTTCACTTGAAAAACAGACACAAGAAGATCTCTGGTTTATCTCCCTGCTGATTATCCGTTGTTTGTAACATTAACCACGTTGCTGTTTTGGGGGGTTAAATGTTAAATGTCGGGAGGTTTCGGTGTCCTTTGTTTTGTAGGCATATACACAAATTTCAGGGAGGGGCGCTATGGGCTGTAATACACCAACAGTCGATGTATGGCTCCTCTTTCTTTATACAGCATAGTTTTTTTTTGCTAAATACTGCAGTACCTAATCATTTTAGAAACCCGGAATTGCAGGCAAGCTATAGTCTGCCTTTACAGAGGAGGAAAAGGCGCATGCCTTCAATGCTGCTTGGAACTCCCTAAAAATTCAGCTTCAATTTAATGGAGATGGCATAGTTACGCAAAGCTGGTAGCCTTATCACTGCCACATTTGCTATGTCTAAATAGGGCTGGATTTCGCTAGAACTTGGATGGTAACCTTTTAAGAAAACAAAATGGAAAAGTTGCTGGTGGTACTATTTGATGGCCTGTAAGAGGTAATGCGCTGAAAATAAAATCCAACGGACCAGTTCAAGGGAACATTGCGTTGTTAAAAGCAGCCAAACAAATCAGCCAAAACACTAAACCGTGTTCCTCACTTATGGAAGTCATTAAAAACATACCATGGCACTTAGCGAAAAAACAAAAGTACCGAGTAAGGTATGCTGGGATAAATTCCCATACTAAGCCAGTCAGTAAGCTAAGCAGGCTAAATGCTAGCGAATGCTAACTCTCTGCCTCATCAATCAAATGGCTGTCATAAGGTGAGAACAGAAGTATAAAATAGTTACTTTGCATCAGCTGGTTGGGAAATGCGCAATGGAGGTCATTAAAGAGGAGTTTCACCCTAAAAGTAAGTTAGAGTGCTCCGTGTATGGAAAAAAAATCCATTCATTGTACATATGACTCAAAATCAATAGCTGTCAGCATGGCTCTGTGCACTCTGGGGTGTTAGAGAGAAGAGACTCATCGGTAACATGTGAAAGTTAATGTTATTGTTAGGGCCTCGAGGCACAGAGTTATTAATTTATTTAATATTAATGGATATTCCATATGAAACTATTCTAATGCATTATTCATTGAAATGTATGAAATAGATTTCTGTAATCAATTGATAATACTTGATAAATTAGGCTTAAACTATTAGCTTTTAGGCACACAAACAGAATAATTTTGCATATTTTTTCTCTTTTGTACTGACTATTACACGCTATTTTATATGAGTTAAAAAGGAAGCATAACTAATTTTGCCTTTATTTGCAGCTGACTTATGAAAGATAAGGTTGCTACTGATTATAAATTGTTATTGACCTTCCCTTCTCCAGAATTTTTGCCAAACAAAAGACTTCTAACAGAACTTTTTAATATGACTTGTCTACAAAATAAATATATTGGTAACACTTGATAATACCCTAACCCTAACCCTACACTGTTTATACCTGTCTACTGAAGCGAGGTGGGTTAAGTACCAATGGCAGGGGGTTATATCCGGGCTGTGATTGACAGAGACTTTAATTCCCCCTGTGGAGGGTGTCAAAGCCTCATTTCTCCCAAAACTGAAGTTAAGTGGTTCACTTAAGGTCAACAGTGACATTGGTTATTCCTGGAAACCTTTCAACCATACTTTCAGCTCCTTTTTTGCTACTCTGCCTGCTGCCATTGCCATGACCAGAGTTGTGTGATTAGCTGTTGGAAGATATCTAGCCATTGTAATATCATGTCATCGGGGGATGTGATCTCATTATAACAGAAAACTGTCAGTGCATTGCAGTGTGTCTTTCTTGTTAGTTTGCGTGACTGTGAGAAATATTTTTTGAGAACTTCAATTACTTTATACATACACTTCATTCAAAAACACCTGCATGAAAATGCTGGGAGGGGTTTGAAAAAGTCTGTCGTTGCGACTTCAGAAAGACATTGAAACAGTGGTGGCAAGAGTGGTCTTTTGATATGGTATTATTGAGTTAACATGAGTTAACATGAGTTGAATTTGGATACCATAGAGCATACACTGGGTTGTTTTCCTTACAACAAGGTCACCTCTTCCCTGCTAAACCAAAATCATTTTCCCCCCATAGAAATACAGTTAAAAAAACTTTCCTTAGCAATCTTTACCTGATAATGACAATATGATGGTATGACTGTATCAATAAGGATCCCATTTTTGTGGGGTCAAAACCTTCAAGGTGAAATGTGGGGGTGGGTGCAGTGATATTTTAGCAGCAAGTAGGAATAGTAAGGATGCAGAAAGATCAGACTTTGACAATTGACACTGGTTTTGGGAGTATGAACTCTGGGAAAGAAGCCTGAACTACTTTTGGAGATGGAAATATGCGTGGCCCAAGTATTGGCTAGATATAGTCAGGATGTTACTAGGAAGAATGCCCCCTCCCAGTTCGAAACCTGAGTGGAGAATTGTTATTGGACATTTGTGCAAGCTTTAAACTGTTCATAATGAACACTATGTTTAAACACAAGGATGCACATGGTAACACAGCATCCAAGGCCAAAGGTCAATGATCAGTTGAGGCCATGTCTGGACACTTGGTTGAAGTGAGAAGCAGATCCATCTACCGATTAACCCTTGGGGGTGAGTTGGATCTGGCACAAGAGGAGAGGGCCACATTGCCCAGGACAACCCAAATGAGCAATCATGCTTTGATGAGAATGTCTATCTGAAACTTCTGTGCAAGATTCAGCTCACAGCTATGGATAAGCTTTTCTCATGTGCTAAGTGAGGCCAGGGTCATTGAATCTGAGTGGACCATGTTCACAGTCTTGATTGTTCTAGTGGCTGCTATGAGCTGTGCTGCCTGTCATTGTGATAATCTGAGAATCTATTAGTGCAGACCAGCAATGAGCGAAACTCAGGTTGAATAAGGAGGTCTTTAGGGTAATGCTTGCTCAGCGGTATCCCGAGACAACAGAAAAGCTGTAGCAGAGGTAGTCATAAAGGAAAACGTTGTGCGTGGAGATTACTGAGGAACATAGATTTTGATATGGTACTTTTCATACTTTTCCATTGACTTCCAGTCGAGTACCAGAACCAAAAGCTCCAAAACAGCTGGGGTACTTCTTTGGTACTTTGTACTAAGCTGTCTTTGTCGATTGCCTATGTAAATAGCCTGCCTCTGAGACACAATACAAACACTGTCTTGAAAACCGTTATGAACTCAGAAAGCAATGATAAACTAATTAAAAAAATTATTGTGATCTGGTCAGAAGAACAGATACAACAAAAAGATCAGAATTGCATGACAAGAAATTTTTAAAGTATTTTGTTTAATATACTACGACAGCATGCATATAGCATATATAGCATATAGCATGCTGTCCTGGCGATGTGATTTTGTTGTAAATATAGTGATGTAATTTTGTTGTAATAAATATTGGGGTATTTATAAAACAGAAAGAGCTAATAAATTTCTCACAAACCTCTCTAGAAGTGATTTAAACAGCAAGGATGAAAATGATTATGATTGTCTCCGAGAATGCAAACAGCAGAGGTAACTTTAAAGTGATTTGTAAACATATATTAGATAATGTAATAAATCTATAAAAGGAATAATAATTAAAATTGCAAAGCTAGCCAAGGTTCTTTTTCTATAACAGAGTAATAATGTTTCAGCGAGACCTAAACTCCCAGCGCTATAATGGCCATATACAGAATTGAAGGTAAGAAAAAGCCTGATCTTAATCCAGCTGACTAGCGATGTAAGAATTGCATAAATTTGCAATGTAGGCATTAATGTCGCACATCATCCAGCCTTATAATATACTACAGCCATTTGTAGAATTCAGTACAAAACACCCTGCCTCACACTGTGATGTCATTTGGTGCCTGTACCAGTTTTTACGGCAGTATAAAACCAACACCTTGAAGTACCGTATCTAAAGGCCTGTATCTATGGTACCTGGTGCAGTGGAAAAGCGTCCATAGATCCATTGTTCCTTTAGATCAAGAGGAACCATCTGAGGTGGATGGCCACTGGATTGCATTTTAAGGAGCTGTTCTAGGCACATCCCATGACTGTCCTGGGGCAGACTCAGAACACACTGGTGGAACTACATTTCCCAGCCCGCCTAGGAACATCTGGGAATCCCCCAATGAGTCTGCCTGTGGCCTTGGTAAAGAAGGTCTGGTGTAATTTACTGTATCTGACTCTCCCTGCCGGCCCCTGGAGGATGGGTTCCCCCTTTGAGTCTGGTCCCTCCCAAGGTTTCTTCCTTCTTGGGAGTTTTTCCTTGCCACTGTCGCCTATGGCTTACTCACTGGGGCTTTGGGTGGGGATGCTGTAAAGCGCTTTGAGATGATGTAATGTTGTGATAATGCGCTATACAAAAATAAATTTGTTTGTTGTTTGTAATGAAGATGGTGAAATGATGATCCATATGGTTCTGCTGCAGCAGGTGGACTGTTGGTTAAGGTTGTGGACAAAGAAAAAAAGGTGTTGAATTGTATATAAATAAAGTATGTAACATCATAAGCCATGTGACACTTTTAGATGTTTACTACACTGATACAAGCACAAGGGTGTAAGGTGCCATCTACAGTGCATCATGGTAACACTGGCCTTGCTATTAACTCATCTACTCTGGGTTACAGTGCCCTTTGTACAGGAGTGTAATGGAATTTCATTGCTACTGAGGATGACCTCGCAAGTACCATAATTTACATTCCCGTCATGTTTTCCCATCATACCTGGCAGCTTAGACAATGGTTCTTGCAGAAAATCAGTCTCCACCCCAAGGGGCCACTGTCTACTTTACTCACCTTTGTGGTTGAGAGGAAAAATGGGGACAGATTGAAAATCAGTGTCTTAGAGCAAAAGGCCAAAGAATCACTTCAATACCATTAAAAATCTGGAAACTTTTTTCATGTTTGGCTTGTAGGGACCTTGATGTTCATGATGTCTTATGACCTACAGGCCTTCATATATAATTGAGGCAGTCATTTTAAGAAGAAATGTTCAAACGCTGAGTAATACAGAAACACCCTATTTAAAACCCGTAATTCTGAATTGGGAATAAAATTGCCCATAGTGTGTGATTTTGTGAGTGTGTGCTTTGCGAATGATGGGCATCCAGTCATGTGTGTCCCTGCCTCGTGCCCTGCACTTCCTGGGGTAGACCATCTCACTGTGACTTATACTGTATTAGGAAGATGAAGAAAACAAACAATCAAACAAAATAATCACCCAAACATACTAAAAAAGCTCAGCCTATTAGCTTGGTTCCCCCAGAGGCGTGGTTAGTGTCAAAACCCCCTCCAGCTGTATAATTATTTCAGCATACTTGGTTTTGAAAATCGGTGCCAGTCATTTTTTATTCATTGCTGCGAGAGCTAGGGAGAAATGGATGAAGAGCACTGTGTGGATAGCCCAGCTCTGCTCATAACAGGCAGGTTCTGCCACCGATTTTCAGCTGGCTCCTGTTGCCCTCACAGGGATCAGAGGTCACCAGGTACTCAAATAACATATTACCAACTGCAGTCTCAGTGAATAGGTTTGTTTCTCTGCTCTTAAACAGCAGTACTTAAATGCGGGAAAAGATGGCACCATTTATTTTGCACTAATACTATTATTGTTTTCTTACATAGCTATAACTAAGCAAGAAATAAGCTTTCAGTTTTACTGTAACATTTTAGTGGCCAGGATTGCGACTAAGTTATAATCCTGTGTCCTTAATCACATTTATAATAACTGTTTGTATAACAACATATTTGCAATTTAAATAAACCTCTAAAACATGGTCATGCTCTAAAAACATTATGTTTAATGAGAACTTATAATAAATCTGAAAACCTTATAATAAACCTGAAACATGGCATTTCAAACTGTACAATGGGTGATGTGGCAGGAAGCCAGCAAGGCCCCACCCACCTGTCTCTCCACAGTGATCTCTCGTGATTGACAGCTCATTTGGCCAATCATGTTTAGCAGCAAAAAATACTAACAGACAAATCAATCAGTAAACAAAATGAAATATTAATACGAATGCTAACCAAAGAACAGCTCTTCATTAAAGGTTTCTGGGTTACCCCCTACTTCCTGATAAACCACTCCTTGCTTTTATCAAGCTCATTCTGCTTGTCTGATGTTAATTTGATCTTTCCTCAGGGTCTCCTCTGAAATTAGTGTCATTAAAGCAGCTTGGATAGGTTTCAGTGGCATCTCCTCAAATGGGTTTATTAAATGCAATACTGTCTCTACAGGCCAGCAACAAAAGGACAAAAGGACACATTCAAAGAGGAAGAAATGGATGCTTTCCTGTTGATACCTTCATTATTGCCAGATAGCATAGTTCCATAAGAAGCTTTTCTTTATATGGTGACGTTTAATGATGACAAAAACACTACAAACAGTTGTACACAAACAAATATGAGAAAAAAGAAAATATATGCATGATAATAGTGATCTTTGTCACAATAGCTTTTCGCTCCATCCATCCATCCATCTACTCAACTTTCATAATCACTTTTCCAGTACTGGGCTTCTGTGATCCTGAAGCCTATGTCAGGAAGCACAAGTTGAGGTGTGAGACAGGGGACACCCTGGACAGGATGTCAGTCCTTTTCGGAACGCACATTATGTGTAAAATAGAAATGCCAATAGACACTGCATGCATATGGCAACCAGCATAGCTGAAGGAAACCCATGTGAACATAGGAAGAATATGCAAACTCCACAGACAAAGGGCTGGGGGTGTGGCTCGTTAAAGCAGCTCAGCAGATGATGGTTCACCTTGACAAACACTGCGTATTTGTGCCAGTATGGTCTCTCTAGAGGTCACAATGTGTAAAGCTACACAATGGTTTATTTAACTGGTCCAGGCAGACTAAAGCTTTACACTGCTTGTTTAAGGATGTATTATTGGGATCCTTTATTGATTTCAGTCCTTTGTGCAATGGAGTTTTTCTTAAAGGAAACTGCATATCCAAATACATACTGTCCACATCTCAGCTTATCTCCCTGGGTCGCTCTATATAACCGGGGACAAAAAAACCAGACAGTAAGGACCAGGAGTCGTCGCTGGAGGTGAAAACTGCTCTGCTCTTTCCCTGGCATTGGTCTGGTTACGGCACCTGCCCTGGGTGATTATCAGACAGGAAAAAGAGTGTTAGTCTTCTGCAAATAAATAATGAGCCCTGGGATACACAAATGGTCAAAAGCTACATCAGATAGGCTGAGGAAACCATGCTCACCTGGGTGAAGGCTAACAGTGCGAGAGGATGCCCTTGTTTTGATTTATGTCAGGCGTGTAAACTCTGCCTTTTCCAAACTAATGAGCAGAAAATTGCAAGACAATAAGAAAACAAGATTTACTGCTAAGGAGATGAAAAGTTTAGAACAAATATAGGTATCCCCCACTTTACAAAAGTTCATTTTACGGCATTCCACTTTTATGAAAGACCAACATTAGTAGTTGTTTTTCACTAACTGAAAGAAATCTGATGTGATTTTCGCTTTTACAACAAAAGGTGAAAAGTAAAAATAGCATTTAGCGTTTGTTTAGTGATGAGCTGTTATATAGTCATGTAAAAAATTAGGACACCCATTAAATATTTAGTTCTTTATTAAGAAATATCAACATATCAGTATTAAATCTTCTGTCAAATTATATCTGTAGATGAAGGTGAAGTAACTGCATCATCTATGCAAAAACAAGAAACAAATTCACTTATTTACGAAAAGAAATTAACTAAGATGCTAATTTACACCGAGGAAAAAGTTAGGACACCCTCACATTCATCACAATTTAAAATGCCTAGAATTAGATTCAGGTGCACCACATCAGGTGAAAATGATTAGAACATCGTTACAGAGCTTTTTGGTGGAGCCTGTCTTATTTAAACCACAGACATTTAGTTTGGTTTGCTCTTGATTGTTGAATTAGGTGGTATCACCATGGTGAGATCCAAAGAGCTCTCTGAGGCCTTCAGAAAGAAGCCTGTAGATGCATATGAGTTTGGGAAGGATATGAAAAGATCTCAGTAGAGTTTGGACTCAGCCATTCCACTGTCCGGAAAATAATTTACAAGTGGAGAACATTTAAAACAACTGCCAGCACGGCCAGGACAGGCTGTCCAAGCAAGTTCAGCCAGAGAGCCGACCGCAAGATGCTGAAAGACATCTCCAAAAATCCTGAAAGGTCATCATGGGTCATACAGGAAGCTCCTGCCACAGTTCATGTCAAGGTACATGCATCTACCATCAGAAAGAGATGCACAAATTTGATTTACATAGGAGCTGTGCAAGGAGGAAACCCTTGCTGTCAAACAAACATCTGGGCAACATTGGAGTTCATCAGAGATCACCTAGACAAAGACTGGGACTTTTGGAACAATGTGCTTTGGACAGATGATTCTGAAATTTGAATTATTTGAGCACAGTAACAAAGGACATGCTTGGTGTAAACCAAAGACAGCTTTTGAGCAAAAGAACCTCATACCAACTGTGAAGCTTGGGGGTGGAAATGTCATAGTTTGGGGCTGCTTTGCTGCACACTATACACAAATTATTTCTACTTAATATAGGCTGTCAATTTATCTTTCCTGCTTTTACTATGTGTTAGCATTATTTTAGTTTTTTTGGTCTGATTTGGTAGGGTATTTTTTCAGTCTGTGAACACTCAATTTCCCATTTAAATTAATGGTAATTGCTTTATAGAATTTTGGATTATGAAAGGCTTCATATGAATATTCTGCTTTTGGATAGTAAAGGAAGCCTGTACAGAGATTATAAATTTTTAAAATCAATCAATAATCCAAGTATGGCTATAGATTTGGGGCTTTCTGATGATAGGTAGCAGAACCCAATAGCTTATTGAGGGAAGGTGTAATGGTAGACTCTTTCGTTTCTAATGTCAACATGGACATGGGTCTGAAAGCTTTCAGAGGCACGTTAAGATCACTGTATGGGTTCTGACAGCTTATTGTGACCAATTTACTCTCCTGACACACTCTCTTGTATGCTAAAGAAGCTCAACTCCATTCAAATGCACATAAAAGGACCGTGATGACTGTGACGCAAGTTGTTCAATCTGGTGACCGAGTAGCACAGCTAGAACAGTTTCAATCAGTGCTTGATTGGTGGACGTCTAGGTCAGTTTCAGACAAGAAGACGGATTATATTGGCTGAGAAAAATGAGAGCAGTCAAGTACAGAAATGTGCATTCCTGCTGCTTTCTTTGCATTTCTAGTTGTGTTTCTTGCATCTTGAGGTATTTTACTTCCTTCTCTGGTTGATTTTTATAGGTTTTCCAGTTTTTAATGAGATATAGACTCACCCTACAACCCTGGCCAGGATAAGTTCAGAGATGGATGTGTGGCGATATAGACTCAGATGGATCTTTGTGGGCTGGGTTCATGTGCTTTTTTTTTGTTTGCCATTATTGTGTTCTCTGTTGTCTTGGCACTTTTTTGTATTCATCAATCTTTTCCTTTTGGCTGCAGTATTCCCTTCTTCATAAACTGAGCAGACAGTGAGGAGGAATACAAGCGTGGCCGGGTTGCTTAGAATGGAAAAGCACAAAGACGAATCACTTTCTATGTGCTTTTGTGCAGCTGGAACATTTTGCAGGGATAGTGAGACTTCATCTTCCTGATAAGAAAGACCTTCAAAATTCATTGTTACTCTGAATCGCATTTGAACATAAACTTGATCCTGGTTATTGAACCCATGTAGCTGAGAAATCTATGCCAGTAGATCAAATAGTTGTTCCCACAACCTAACCTGTGCAATTATAGGAGGATTACCAAGAGGCATCTCAAAAAAAATCCCACAAAATATCTTCAAAAATAGGCAGGCACATTTCAGACCTAAAGGAAATCAAGTACAAAGTGAATTAAAAGCACTTTGTAACATATATGCCTTCACCCATATATTGATTAATGTTATTGTTATTTTGGAGTTTATTCAAAAGCACAATGTTTATTATGAGTATATATTACATGCAGATGGTATGGTTAAAATCCATAGTGACATCCATCCATGTTTATGGGTAGAAGTAGTGAATACAGGGTACAGTACAGAAATTTATTAATAAGCACTTTGAAATTCAGGAATATATTCATATATTTTTAAGATGTGCTTATTAAATACAAAAATCAGCAAAATATGTGTGATTATCATCTCTGCAAGATGTAGATGAGTTAGATATCATTTTGTATGAATTTACTAGTTAATAATAGAATGGGAAATTGCCTATAAATCTGTATATTTGTTTTTTGTTGGTATTAAACATAATGCAAAAATATGACTGTACAACTGACAGGTGGAAAGAATTGTGCTTGTGAGGTGATCCAATGCCTTGGAAAATATCCCTGCCCATCTCAGCCTCTCCAGTCCACCATCTCTTTATAACGTAACGCTTAGTGATCTATGCTACACATTTTAAGTCCCACATTCCATACAAAACCTAAAACCTACCCTTAGCATTTAGACTCTTAAACTAAACCTTTAGTAGAAATACTTTTCTGTGTAATTATGGATAAAAATGTTTTGCAAGTGACGGGAATTCTCTACTTTTCAGTTTTCACATGCAGCATTTGACAGAGATGTACTCTAAACTTGCTTTGGAATTTCTCCTGAGTAGCATTGATGGCAAATTCTCAAAGGGATTTTAGAATAATCTTGAGGATCCAATTGACCAGGCCTCATATTCATTTTCTCATTCTTCAGCGACTTTTTATTGCAGTAGAGTATTTGTACGACAATTGTGCAGTTTTGCTTATGAGGAAAGTCATTATGTCATTAATTAAACCAGCCTTTGGGTGTAAAATTGCATAATATAATCTACAAACAGAGCAGTCGCAGCACATTTGTCAACATGCTCTATTTCAGATAAATCTAAAAATTTAATCTCAATTTAGAGATGAATTTCAATTGTTTAACACACTGACAAGAAATATATTTGTTATACGTGTGAAAATTATGTTATATAAAAGGACACTACTGTACATTCTGCAAATCAGCAGGAGAAGGAACAACTAAACAGGGCTGGTTTCTGAGGATCTCTTTTGTTACCATGGTGACTGATTACTAGACCTGTGCCTCAGTTAATGAAACTCGGCTGGCTCTTATTGGGCTCATCCCTTTGTTAGGGTCAGACCATGGCAGCCAATAATGGGGGGGGGAGTTCAGTCAATTTTGTTTTGCCTTTTATAAATTTCTGTTAAAATTTCACACTGTTTTGAGTATGCTACTTTAAATGGACATGATCGCATTTTATATTGTCTTTTCATAAATTCTTGAACAGAAACAATAGTTTGGAAAAGGTTATGAACTTCTGTGAATGTATTAAAATGAACTTGGGGGCTATATTTAAATAGAATAGAAAGTGGAAAAAGAATAATTAAATTAAGATTATTTCATATCCATGTTTTGATTTTATAAAGTATGCATGGAGCCATTGTGCAAATTAATGCTATAATACCTATAAAAGTGCTTTAAATATTCTTCATATCCTCCCATTTATAATTCACCTAAGCATAGTCATTAGCACATGCAGCTTGCATTTATTAATACCCCAATGTTTTAGTTGCCGGAACATTTTCCCAAAATTTCAGCAGATGTTAGATATGCTATTTAAAGAAATCAATCCAGGAAGACAAAGGGTAGCATTTGGTTCTTTCTAGGGGCGTATTAGCAGAGTTTTAGTATGCAAATCTGGCTGCGATACACTTTGTCGTTTCTATAATTACCTTCAAATGGGTGCTTAGGGTGAAGCTGCTACATGAATGTGAGGCTGACAAGCTGGAATGTGGGCCAGCCCACGGGCTCAAATAGCACATGGGGTTTCTGGCCCACAGTGGGGGATCTTTGATCCCTTCTTTGTTAGAGTAGCTTTGGTGTCACCTGGGGTTTATTGGTTCATTCTCTGTCTTCTCCTCCCTCCCTCCCCTAGGACTAATCAATAATCAGGGCTTCTTCAAAGCAGCTGATAGGAAAATAGACCCATAATACACAGGGGGGGGGGGGGATCTCCAGTTGACCTATATCCTGAAGACTTCTTCAAGCACAGAATTGTGAGATTGGTGAGATCAATCATATGAGATCAATCATAGGGCTTTGTTCAATTCCTCGGATAGTTTTATTAAAATTCAGGTGAAAAGTAAGCTTCTCAATTTAATCAAATAGTTAAGTAAACAGTTTAAGTGTTTCCATCACCAAGTTGTACCAAAAAAACATCAGTCTTGGCAAACCTATTTTCAATCACAGAACAAGGTTAGTGGTAAAATTATCACTATTCTCTGCTCTTTGGATTATATGGACTGTGGAATTGATTTCCTGTTTTCTTTTTTCATTTAAGACAAAAAGACAAAACACAAAAGCCATCCATTATCCATCCAGTCTCATATTGTACCACATGATTTATTCTGACTCAACTCTACAGGCAAATGTTTATTTTTTTACATTTAGATTAATACCATGTTTCAATTCCTGACTAATAGATCATAGCTAGTGGTTACTGCCATACAAATCCCATGTCGATGTTGTCATCCTATAGGAAAGTCTTCCCCTTCTAGGAATCATATGATTTTGAGGATTAGAATATGGAGAGAGACCCCATAAGATAAAAAATGGATGTTTTAACACACATCACATTGAAAGATGACCACTGGGAGCACGTGCGACAGGTGTTGACAATGTGCTTTTGAAAAATGTCTGCAATTTGCAGAACACTTCTGCTCAATGAAGGTGGAAGTTATACTTTTAAAACTGTATAATGGTACTTTTAATAATTGTATAATACAACTATGGTGTCTGTTTTCACTAGTACTTGGTGACATGGAATTGTCCCCCAATGGTGTGTGAGTGTGCCCTGTGATGGATTGGCACCCCATCTTGGGTTGTTCCTGCCTTGTGCCCATGGGCTCACAACCCTGAACTGGACAAGCGGTTACAGAAGAGTGATGAATAAAATTTAGATATTTGTAAACATGTGTATATACAGTATATGTCATCTAAAATTATTTGTAAAAAAAAAATGTAGAAAATTACCAGAAAATACTTTAGAGTTATATAGCATTACTGCATAAATATTTTACCTGAGGATTAATTTCTATGTGCAACAAAATCTATATAATGTTTGAGACATTTCTGTTGGATTTTGGAAAGTACACATTAGGTCTAGGATTATTTGTACATCTTTAAATACTGATACTTAATTAACAGTTAAAAATATAACTTTGACATTGTTTTGGAAAAGGACTAAAACTCTCGTTTGTTATTTGGCTAGAGGAAGTATACTTAGATAAGACCTGAAGGTTAGATTTAGAAGGGATCTTGAAACAACACACTTGAGAGACTCTTATTTGCCCTTTGCAACTATCAGGTTTCTTTGCATGAGTAATTAAATACTACTTCAACTACTACTAGAAATAATAATAACAAAAATAATAGTGACTGACAATTCCCTCATACCTCTATGATTTTGGGTTTGGATCCCATCTCCTCTCTGCATGTAGTCCTCCTCCTGTTGTCCTCCAATTGACCCCTGTCCAGTCCAGGATGCCCCCTAACTGTGTACCCTGTGCTGCCTGGGACAGGTTCCAGGCCCCCAATGACCATGACTGGGATAAATAAGTAACTGGAATATGGATGGATAATAATAATAATAATAATAATTCATGATTCATGTGCTATGGACAATTGTTAAGCGTTGGAGTGGTATCTGATGTTTTTGAGACATGTTTCACTTGAAAGATTAATCATGTAACTGTAAATAATGTCTCTATAAAAATAAATAAACTGACTTCAAAGCCATACTGCCAAGTCCTGAAAGAGGAGCATTATTGAAGAATTTCTCAGATCTTGATGACACTGTTTATTCTCATTATGGGTCCACATGAAGCTCAATGGTCCTTGCATCAAAGGGAAACGCTGTATCACCACTGGGGAAATAAGCAGATTACACTGACACAGTTGGAAGGGATCTTTGTTTTATTAC
This sequence comes from Paramormyrops kingsleyae, assembly GCF_048594095.1. Lineage (NCBI taxonomy): Eukaryota > Metazoa > Chordata > Actinopteri > Osteoglossiformes > Mormyridae > Paramormyrops > Paramormyrops kingsleyae. The sequence goes on along the minus strand of NC_132821.1, from coordinate 35,128,374 downwards.
AGTTCTTTGCCATTATTTCACCCCTCTATTGAAAATGGATGTTTTGTTTGTCTCATTCTAATGTAATACTGCTAACTCTTGTGAAAACCATCAGTGCTGCAGAGGCACATGCAGGAATCTTTCTGGCCTCAGGAACTTGGAGTAATATTGTTTGCTCTTATGCGAGCCACATCAGCTCAGGACAATTAAGTTTTTCCTCTTTGGAGGGGGAGGTCTCCCCAATGGGCACAAACAACATGGTTTCCATATCACATGTTAGCATAAATGAATGTGTAGACATGCAGCATTATTATATTAATCTATGTAACCATTCATTCATCTTCTAGCTACTTATCTTAGTCATGATTATGGGGGTCTGGAGCCGATCCCAGGCAGGCAAAGGCACACAGCTGGGGTACATCCAGGGTCACATACCGGTCCACCACGGGACACATATATCCTCTTGAGACCCAAGGAAAAAAGTGTCCTTCAATTATAGGTTATTTGTCTTTGGAGGAAATAAGACATCTTACAATTTAGATTTTTTCAAATTTATTTTTATTTTTAATTTCACAGCATGTCCTCTTTAGTGTATAACAGGAATAAATATGTTTCCTTACATCAGTGAAAAGATAGATGCAAAAACAAAATGTCCACTACAATGGACATAAATGAATGGGTGGGGTCTCAGGAGGACATGCAGAAACGCACAATCACAGCTGGGGTATTATTTTAGAACAACAGTATGCTGAGGCTGTAAACTATTTTGCACTGAAGTAAACTGGCAAGATTCATAGCTAAAAGGCAATTATATCTGTGATATCACAATCAGATCATTTTATCACTTCGTTTCTTGCAGGGACCTCATTAACAAAGCAGAACAAACATCTCAACACACATATATCACCAAGCTGCTTGGTTTTTGTAAGCACTGCTGACACTGCCTCCAGTGATGCTAATACACAAAGCAAGACGCTAAGACAAAATGCAATAAAAAGCACCACCTGTTTCGCCTTGACGGTGCTCAGAACGAATCGCTTTCCTGTGACGATGCAGCAGCTGGGGGAACGTCACCTTGTACATTATCAAAAGGCCGATTTCCCAGTTAGGTCCCTCCCCATGGGAATATTAATCTCAGTGCTTGGCTTAATCTTAAAGTGCCATTCAGAAGGTTTCAGGTTGAAACTGTACTGACATTTCTCCCCTTAATCCAAAAATTCTGTGAATAAAAGTTAGGCTGATTGAAATGGAAACTAAGACTCAATAATAAGAAGAAAATTAATCTTATTAATCTTATTATTTTTTATAAAAATAGTTTATTTTTATATAGCACCTTTCACAACAGAGTTGTCCCAAAGCGCTTTGCAGGGTTGTGTTGTGATACATAAAAAATAAGTGGAGGGAGATACAGAACAGGGAAAAAAAGGAAGGAAAGAAATTGAATAAAGGAAGCCAGAAGACAACGGAGGAGAGGAACCAAAAACTCCCAAGTAGGGAGAAAAAAACCTCTGGGGGTCCAAGGTCAACTGGCTGCCCCCCCCCCCCCCCCGGGCACTAACATCATCGAAAACAGAAAAGAGTGGACATGCTTGCTAAAAGGGAGGTATATGCTGGGATTAAGAATGAAGACAAAGTCCATCAATGAGTCCCTTATCCATGTTGGCCTCTGAGGGGTGGCCAAGGTCTTTTCTCCACGCTGGGCTGTGTCAGGTGGCACTGAATGCTGCACCCCCGATGATGCAGTTCATATGACCCATTCGCGATGTCACCCCTCCATGGGACTGACCCAGGACTCAAGCTCAGATGGTGCCCACCCAGGGCACCACCCAGACATGTGGGAAGGCAGAGAGCATGGGTGGTCAGAACATGCATCTACACATAAACTGACAAGCATAGTAGATAAAAATGACATGTACAGCAGCACCAGCAGCCATAGTTATAGTGTGGTAGGTCGCGAGTAAGCTAAACTGAAGTAATGGGTCTTCAGTCAAGATTTAAAGACCGAGACTGAACAAAGGCTGGTAAACCATTCCACAAAATAGGGGCCCTGAAGCAGAATGCTTTACCGCCCACTCTCACTTTACTTATATGTGGAACGACAAGGAAACCTGCATTCTGTGACCTGAGTGGACGACGTGGCTTGTAAACTTGAAGTAATTCTGTCAGGTAGGCAGGAGCTAGACTATTAAGTGCCTTATACTGTATGTAATTAGGAGAACTTTGATGTCAGGTCTAAACCTGGAAGCCAATGCAGGGAACTAAAGAACAGGGGTTATGTGTTCAAACTTCCTGCTCCTGGTGACAATTCGAGGTGCTGCATATTGATAAAAGATTAGTTAAGTATGATTTAAACCACTTCAACACTGTTCCACATAGCCCAACCTCAAATTTTAGTCTTTGTAATAAGACAGAATCCTATAACAATTTGATTATTGTTACTGTTTGGATTGATCTGTATCTTATAAACACATTTAAAGTGTAGAGTGACAATTTAAAATGGCTGCAGACCATTAAGTCATTTGCAAGGTCATTTTTAAATGGAGGGAGTCCATTTCTGCTCTTGTATTTGTCCTCACTCAGGCTTTAGTCTTTCAACAACATAAGCAGTTAGTGTATTATCTCCATCTAGTCAAAGTGCAAGGTTTATGTTAAGTTTAGATAAATGCAGAACATTTGATGTGCTCTGATTGAGGCCTCTTTGAACCACTTCAGAGAACCTTCTATAGAGCAATAATCATATAAGAGAACTGTGGAAGAAGCGATTTCAGCTGCGTTGCAGCCTTTGAAAGGTTTTTGATTCCCTCAAAATTAGCCACTTTGTCCGGCCTCAAAGACAAGAGGCAGTGCAGCTTTTGCGGATTAATTAAGCTGATCTGAGACCACATTCACTAAGATTCCTCTGCAGTGGTTTCCCAGGAGGCACTGGGGTGGAATATGAATACGGCCCTGAGTTTGCTTCAAACAAAGAGCCTGCATGATGTATCTTTACAGTTACAGACTGCACATGCAAACACATTTTCATTCAATCTCACTTTGAGACTAAAATCTATGCCCTGAAAGCAGTCCAAGAAGACATATCTGAGTAAGCGTTTAAAATAAAGGTAACAGTATGTTGTTTCAAAGGCAGGTGCCAATAACAAAACAAATGCATAGGCATCTCAAAATGTCATTATCCCACCATCAATAAAGAGGAGAATTATGTTGGAAAATGGGCCGAAGGGGAACAAATTTTATTAAGTATGGGAAGGAGAGATCAGATTCTTGGTGACTCGCAATTATGCAAATGATATGATGTCCTTGATGAATTCAGTGGCAGAATGCAATAAATGCAGGTAGAAAATTACCATGTTATGCAGGGGGGTCATTTCACTAAATGTATCCCTTCTGTTTAGCTTCAGTCTTTTTCAAAAAAATATTTTGAAATCTTTATTAAGAGCACAAGAATAACCCAGGGAAATATTTAACCAGAAATGACCCACGTCTTGTAATGATACGTGATTTTCAATTTCATTTGATGGCTTTTTCATTGAATCGGCTACCTGGAGGACAACATGGCTGATAACCATTATTTCTGTACTCGAGTAATAATGGGCTCTATTGCATTCATTAAGATGCAAGTTTACACCAAAAAAACCTACATTTTGCATCACGTAATTTGTTTATGATGACTTGGGGCTTGGAGATCACATGGGGTGTGTCCATGAAATTCAGAGATGGCACTCTGAGGAACTCGGACATGAATTAGAACTGAGACGACACCACTTAGAGTGGCTAGCTTAGGGACTGATGCAATGTTCATTCATCATTAATCAGTCATAACTGTTAATGTGTTTCATGCAGTTACTCTATTTGTTCATGATTTGTTCATGACACTCCCTAGGTTACAATGGGGTTACCTTCCAATAAACTTATTGTAAGGTGAAAATATCATAAGGTCAGAAATGCATTTTAATACAGTACACCTAATCTAACAAACATCATAGCCTAGCCTATAGCCTACCTTAAACATGCTTAGAAGTTGGGCTAAGTTGTTAACACAAAGCCTGTTTTATAATGAAGTGTTGAGTATCTCATGCAATTTATTGAAGAATGTACTGAACGTGAAAAACAGAATGGAATTGAAATATCCATCATAAAGTCAAAATATAGTAACACGGACCAACGTGACCCAGGGAACTTCTGTACTTGAGTAGTAACTGAGGTATATGGCAGCGTGTTAAAGGGCTGAGATGAAATACACATGAGCTCACTTCTCCACTGCAGAGACATGGCTGTCTGAAGCTAACGCTAATGACGACAGCCAAGCTAGTGTTCTCCCGGTGGTGTTTTCTAGCCACCCATCCTACTGTGGATAACAAGCTATATTTCCAGGGGAATTTAATTAATAAAAATGGGTCTTATTTCAGATTTTTCAAGGATGCTCGTTAGACAGCTATTCTGTTTAACAGGATCTCACACTGGGTTTTATTACACTGATCATTGGAACCAATTACTTTGCTCTTCTGCAAGCAAAACAACCTCAGTTGGATGGGTCTCGGTTTCTGTCAGGTGAGGTTGCTAATGATCCCTTTTGTCTAAAAGGTCAGCCGTAGGATTTCAGGATGGCCCCCGAGTAGTCAAATCAGAAGCTAAATCAGTCGGTACAGGTGGATGAAAACTGAAGGAGGCGATACCTAGAATTCACCAAGCAGTCCTCGATTACGGCCTGTCTGTCACTTAACCCCTAAAGCACCATCTGCTCTCATATTCATTCATATTTATTTAGGAGGTGCTTTTATCCAAAGCAATGGACAATGGAGGAAGCAGGGATGGACAGTCCCTGGAGCAACTGGGGTTAAGGGCCTTGCTCAGTGGGCCAACAGGGTTTGACCCATCAAACATCCTGATCACAGGGACATCATTATCACCCACTGAGCATTATCTCCCCCCCCCAACCTTATATAAATATCAGGCTATGCCTTTTATATCTAAGTGCTGGGCAGCAGACTTTCAATCTCTATTAACCCCGTGAAGGCCATCATCACTAAGATCTGGTACACTCCACCTAGTAATATTGCTATAATACATCTGTTAGAAGAGGAGCTGATTTTACTGGGTTTTCGACTTCTTGTGCAACTCCATGCTGTTGTGGTTATTGGAGTTCATATTGAGACAGCGGTTCCTTGTTTTCTCACAATAAACAAAGCTGGAGTTCAACAAACAAACGTAATTAACACAGTTCAGCTGTTTCTAAACCTTTTTTTGATCAGCTTGGTCCGTTGATGGTGAAAGCACGTTTGAACAGTGTTTTACACATACAAATCCAGGTTAAATGAGCCTCATAAAATTAACCTTATAGTAAAGTTAACAATATAGTAACCAATATAGACAACTCTACATGACAACGTTATGTACACATTTGATGAGGTTAACATAAAATTAATTGTAAAAAGGAGCACCCCATTAAAATCAGACAACTAAGTATAAATATCATCCATGTTGACACTCAGATATTGTACTTGTGACTAATGTACACAGATGTATATGTACGCATTAACATTTAAATTCCCCTACATTATTTTTAATAATAGAACCACAGCACATTAAAAGTATAATTCTATGTTTAGGCAAATATTTTGACAGTAATATATGAGCTGTGGAAAGTTGGTGTAGCATTCTGAATTTTCATGAGTTCTCTGAGCCGCCTGACCTTGATGCTGTGTTTGTAATATCTTATAAATGAACGTAAACAGAAGGCAGGCATGCTCTGTTTCATAAGATGTATTTCACATAATTCTCCATTCAGAGAACAAGCTTTCTTAACAGAAAAGATTCATAATTATACATATTTTAACAGTAATTGAAGGGGATATTTGTCAATAAAAATCCATCAAAGGAGTTGAAACTGAGCAATCATAAATCATAGATATATGACAATTGTATGACAATTAAGTGGTCTGTCAAAACGTGCATGTGCAAACACACACACACACACACACACGCAGCTTTGTAGTTATATCTTTTTGGGGACTCTCCATACAAACTGTAATTCATGTAATACATGACATGCTTAACCCCTACCCAACCCTAACCTTAACTATAAGTAACCAAAAAAAAAAACCAAACAAAAGCGTGTAAAACGAGAGCGGTGTTTCCTTCTGCTGCAGAACAAACGCTGCTGATGGAGCTGTACGAAGAACACAAAGATGTAATCGCTAAATATGGGTACACTTTTATTTTAATTATTTTGGAATTAATTGGAATGAGACGTGATTTAGGGTGATTTATAGGCTTTGTTATATTTATTATATAACATGAGTAGTGAGAGCGCGGAATTTCATCTGACGGAATGATCTTTTAGGAATCTGTTCCCACACGTCAGACTTCAGACAACGCTTAACTATGCGGGACAGTTAACCTGGTCCAGAGCAGACTTGTTCACTCGCCTAAGTTACCATGGTAGCTCAGCAGGGATTCATTTAAGACATGTTGATGGAACGGAACTCCTATTTAAATGAGCCTGACTTGTTGAAATAAGTCAGACTTCCCTTAATCCTGCTTCGTGGAATACCCCCCCCCCCCCCCGGTGTAATCTATATAGAGTCAAACAGATGATATCATGCATAGACCTCTCTAATAAAAATGTAAATTAAAACATTTTAAAGGGCCCGGTGTGCTGCTAAGCTTTATAAGCTCTGTTAATGAACTCCAGCTTATAGTGTAAAATGCCGTCTGCTGGCAAATTAGTTTGCCGTTGCTGAGAATGATGCCATTTAAGTTTATTGGATTTCGATCTCTGCTCGTTTACAGTAATGCATCATATGAAATCTAATGTCTGTTCTTCAAGATTATATGTTTCAAACTATTTGCCAGTCATAGAAATTGCTACTTGTTGTTATATTTTTATTAGTTTCCCTAAGATAAGGCAGCATATGTTATACCTGTCCACAGTACCTAATGATACAGGAGCAGAAGTATGAACAGAAGGCCAGACATTTTGCTGCATATATGAGGCCTAATATTTTAAGAAGTGAGATCAGATCATATCGTAGAACAACAAGTCCACTCGCTCAGTTGACCTGTTCCTAACAGCATATAAAACTGATTTTTTTTTTCTTTTCCTGGTTACATCAGGGTTCAGTTCTTTGCTTGTGCATGTTATTGTGCATATAATCATGCATTTAATCCCTGTGTCATCGTGGGGTTTCCTCCAGGTTCCCCCAACAGCACAAAAATATTGTCAGGTGAATTAGAGTAGTGTTTGTGCCTGCCTTGTACCCATCATTTCTGGGATAGGCTCTGCAACCCTGCACAGGACAAGTGGGTATGGATGAATGGATGTTTCAGGCCCGATTTTGTCTGTTTTGGAATGCCAGGTCCGTTTGACTCAATAACGACACATACTTCAGGAAATCTGGGTGACCTTTCAGGCCCGGATGTAACCTTATTAGCTAATTCCTGCTATCTCTCTGGCTCACTCCCTTGTACTCACACCAGCTGCCAGGGACTGACCTGTCAAGCAGCAGATTAAACCTGCTAAGAGGCAGCATCTGCAAACCCTCCCAGCGGAGTTGGGCAGCCTGGCACGACTGCTTGGGGATGCCCGCAGTGGTAAGGAAGGCCCCTGGACTTGTGCAGGCTGGCAAACCCTCCCAGCGGAGTTGGGCAGCCTGGCACTGCAGCTTGGGGATGCCCGCAGTGGTAAGGAAAGCCCCTGCACTTGTGCAGGCCGGCAAACCCTCCCAGCGGAGTTGGGCAGCCTGGCACGGCTGCTTGGGGATGCCCGCAGTGGTAAGGAAGGCCCCTGGACTTGTGCAGGCTGGCAAACCCTCCCAGCGGAGTTGGGCAGCCTGGCACTGCAGCTTGGGGATGCCCGCAGTGGTAAGGAAAGCCCCTGCACTTGTGCAGGCCGGCAAACCCTGGCAGTGGAGTTGGGCAGCCTGGCACGGCTGCTTGGGGATGCCCGCAGTGGTAAGGAAGGCCCCTGGACTTGTGCAGGCTGGCAAACCCTCCCAGCGGAGTTGGGCAGCCTGGCACGGCTGCTTGGGGATGCCCGCAGTGGTAAGGAAGGCCCCTGGACTTGTGCAGGCCGGCAAACCCTTGCAGTGGAGTTGGGCAGCCTGGCACAGCTGCTTGGGCTGCTTTGTCAGCCTCCCATTGGCTCTCAGTGTATATACATTATCAGTGTACTGCATACTTATGTTTACAGATTGTTGATCTATTGAACGCAAAACTAATTTCCAAAAATCAAAATGAAAGCAAAGGAATACGGCACAGCAGATTGTCCTCGTTTGGTAGGCAGCATGGCAATAGTCATCCTGCTGACCACTGTTCACTGGAGCAACAGGGGGCTCCAGATCCGGAGTGTGACTGTCCCACTAATCTAGATCCAATAGCCAGGAATGGTGGCATGAGGGTCCATGGGTTATCACCCTGTGCCAGTGATCAGAAGGTTGCTGGTTCAAATTCCATGGCTGGCCGATTCCTTGTATGTGTGAACGTACTTGGCAATAAACCCGATTCTGATTCTGATTCTGATTCATTTCACTGATGGACCCTTGAGCAAGGCCTTTAAACTTGATTGCTTCAGGGACACCAGCAGATTCTGTTCTCTTACTTTGGCCAAATGCCTCTGCTAGATAAATGTGACACAACATCATGAAATGTACATTGAAACTTAATAATAAAATGCCTATGTGCAATTCATAGCACAGATTGAATGAAAAAGATCCACAACTCATAATTTTGCCAAGATGTCTCTCCATTTAAAGAATAGCCCGCTGTTATTTTCCGGAGCCAGACTTTATGTCCTCCTGTAGTTAATGATGCGTCGCCCCCATATAGCAAAGTTTGTATTTCCTGATGGTCCAGCCTCTTCCGTGTCTGTGCATACTGAGTATCTTTTAAAGGCCTCCGCCATGCTGAATTAGCAGCTGTTGGCTTTACGCACTGTGGTCCTATTAAGTCGCTTCATGAGCTGATAAATAGCACTGGTAGAACAATTTTTTATAATTTATAATACTTATCTATTACCTTGGTGGAAAGACTGCTTAATCGAACACCTTCTGCATGTTGTGGCTGATTTTTCTCCAAATTGTATAGGTTCGCTGTAGGTTTTCCACAACTCCCATTTCTTCCCTCACAAACTTTATTGTACTTTATTAGTTCTACACCTTGATGACTCACTTAGCCACTGAGAAATGAGTTGTGTCTTGCAATCATTATTTTAATCAGCTTCTTAACTTGTGATTCATTGATTCTAAATTGCACAATTCCTCTTAGACTTACTGGCATTTGATGAATAATTTAGAAAACTGGAGAATGTTTGGAGCCAATATGGGGTACAACGATTAAGCGCATTGGCCATTTACAGTCTATTTTGATTATTTTGATCATTTTGCATTTGACATTTTTTTTATTTTTTATGATTATATTTCTTCTGGACAGTCATACTCCACGAACATCATGATGACACAAAACATGCCAAGAAAGAGTGCATGTCAATGGTATTTATTTGGCAGACCTTTGTACAATCAACTGTAGCGTCAAACTGACACAATATGACGATGCTGTCCCCTTGTAAATGTTGAAAGCACACTACTGCAGCTTCAGCACCAGAACATGACAGTTAGCACCGCGATGTACAGAGCTGGCGATGTACAATCAGTTGGGGTGACCGCTCAGACATAAGGCATTTCTAAATGAGTCATAGCATGGGAGTGTGTACATATCTGCCCTGTGATCGACTGACATCCCATCCAGACTGGATCCCAGCTCTGTTCCCTGCACAGTCTGAGATATACTATATGGACAAAAGTATTGGGACCCACCTCCTAATCATTGAATTCAGGTGTTTCATTTAGACCCACTGCCATAGGTGAATGAAATTAAGCACCCTGCCATGCAGTCAGGTCTACAAACATTTGTGAAAAATGGTTGTTCTAAAGAGCTCAGTGAATTCAAGTATGGTACTGTCATTGGATGCCACGTTTATAATAAGTCAGTTTGTGAAATATCTTTCCTGCTAGATATTCCACGGTCAGCTGCAAGTGGTATTATTGCAAAGTGGAAGCGTTTTGGAACAACAGAAACTCAGCAATGAACTGGCAGACCATGTAAAGTAACAGATTGGGGTCGCCGAGTACTGAGGCGCATAGTGCATAAAAGTCACCAATGCTCTGTTGACTCAGTAACTGCAGAGTTCCAAACGTCCACTGTCATTAATCCAGCACAAAAACTGTGCACTGATAATTTCATGTAATGGGCTTCCATGGCTGAGCAGCTGCATGCAAGCCTCACATAAGCAAGCGCAATGCGAAGTCTCGGATGGAGTGGTGTAAAGCATGCTTCCATTGGACTCTCGGACAATGGAAATGTGCTCTATGAAGTGATAAATCTTTTCTGTCTGGCAGTCTGATGGACGAGTCTGGGATTGGTAGATGCCAGGGTAATGTTACTTCCCCTGACTGTATTTTGCCAAATGTAGAGTTTTGGTGGAGGAAGGATAATGGTATGGGGTTGTTCTTCAGGGGTTAGGCCCCTTACTTCCAATGAAAGGGAAGTCTTAATGCTTCAGCGTTCCAAGACATTTTGGACAATTCTATGCTTCCAACTTTGTGGGAACAGCTCTGGGAAGGTCCTTTTCTGTTCCAGCATAACTGTGCCCTAGTGCACAAAGCAAGACCCATAAAGACAAGGTTGGGTGAGTTTGGTGTGTAAGAACTTGACTGGCTCACACAGAGCTCTGACCTCAACCCCACTGAACACCTTTGGGATGAACATGAACGAAGATTTTACACCAGGCCTTCACGTCCAGTATCAGTGCCTTACCTCACAAATGCTCTTCTGGATGAATGGGCCCCTCTGCAAACCTGATAAAGATAAGTGTTTAGAAGATGGATGGATTTACAGAGCTTCCAGAAGCTAGCATTTAAGATTGCCATAAACAGAGCTCCAGCTTCATCACCAGGTGGTGACATTTGTTATTATAATGTACAGAGCTCCAGCTTCATCACCAGGGGGCAAATTTTATTATTATAATGTACAGAGCTCCAGCTTCATCACCAGGGGGCGACATTTATTATTATCATGTACAGAGCTCCAGCTTCATCACCAAGTGGTGACTTTTATTATTATAATGTACAGAGCTCCAGCTTCATCACCAGGTGGTGACATTTATTATTATCATGTACAGAGCTCCAGCTTCATCACCAGGTGGTGACATTTATTATTATAATGTACAGAGCTCCAGCTTCATCACCAGGTGGTGACATTTATTATTATAATTTACAGAGCTCCAGCTTCATCACCTGCGGCTGACATTTATTATTATAATGTACAGAGCTCCAGCTTCATCACCAGGTGGTGACATATATTATTATAATGTACGGAGCTCCAGCTTCATCACCAGGTGGTGACATTTGTTATTATAATGTACAGAGCTCCAGCTTCATCACCAGTGGGCGACAATTATTATTATAATGTACAGAGCTCCAGCTTCATCACCAGTGGGCGACAATTATTATTATAATGTACAGAGCTCCAGCTTCATCACCAGTGGGCGACAATTATTATTATAATGTACAGAGCTCCAGCTTCATGACCAGGAAGTGACATTCATTATTATAATGTACAGACCTCCAGCTTCATCACCAGGTCGTGACATACCTGTATTTATTATAATGTAGAGCGTTCCAGCTTCATCACCAGGCCGTGACATATAAGAACATAAGAAATTTACAAACGAGAGGGGGCCATTCGGCCCATCAAGCTCATCTGGGGAGAACTTAACTAATCGCTCAGAGTTGTTAAAATCTTATCTAGGTCTGATTTAAAGGAACCCAGGGTTTTAGCTTCCGCTACACTAGCAGGAAGACTATTCCATACTCTAACTACATACTGTGTAAAGAAGTGCTTCCTCAAATTTGTTTTAAAATGTTCTCCCGCTAATTTCCACTTATGGCCACAAGTTTTAGTATTTAGACTAATATTGAAATAGCCATTTGGCTGAACAGCATCCAGACCCGTTACAATCTTATAGACCTGGATCATGTCCCCCCTTAGTCTCCTTTGCTCAAGGCTAAACAGATTCAGCTCAGCTAACCTCTCCTCATAAGACATTCCTCTAAGACCAGGAATCATTCTCGTAGCCCTCCGTTGCACCTTTTCTAAGGCAGCCATATCCTTCTTAAGGTATGGTGACCAAACCTGCACACAATATTCTAGGTGAGGTCTTACCAAGGAATTATATAAATTTAACATCACCTCCCTTGACTTAAACTCCACACACCTAGAGATATAACCCAACATTCTATTGGCCTTTTTTATTGCTTCCCCATGCTGGCGAGAGTGGGACATGGAAGCATCAACATACACACCGAGATCTTTCTCGTAATCAGCAACCTTTATTTCAGTGGAACCCATAAAATATTTGTACTTTATATTTCTGCTCCCTGTATGGATTACCTTACATTTATCTGTGTTAAATTTCATCTGCCAAGTATCAGCCCAGTCGCTAATATTATTATAATTTAGAGAGCTCCAGGTTCATCATGAGGTGGTGACATATATTATTATCATGTACAGAGGTCCAGCTTCATCAACAGGGAGTGATATTTATTATTATAATGTACAGAGTTCCAGTTTTAGCACCAGGGGGCGACATTTATTATTATTATGTACAGAGCTAAAGCTTCATCACCAGGGGGTGACATTTATTATTATAATGAACAGAGCTCCAGCTTCATCACCAGCGGCCGACATTTATTATTATAATGTACAGAGCTCCAGCTTCATCACCAGGTGGTGACATTTGTTATTATAATGTACAGAGCTCCAGCTTCATCACCAGGGGGCGACATTTATTATTTTAATGAACAGAGCTCCAGCTTCAACACCAGCGGCCGACATTTATTATTATAATGTACAGAGCTCCAGCTTCATCACCAGGTGGTGACATTTGTTATTATAACTTACAGAGCTCCAGCTTCATCATCAAGGAGTGACATTTATTATTATAATGAACAGAGCTCCAGCTTTATCACCAGGGGGCGACATTTATTATTATAATGAACAGAGCTCCCGCTTTATCACCAGGGGGCAACATTTATTATTATCATGTACAGAGCTCCAGCTTCATCACCAGGTAGTGACATTTATTATTATAACGTACAGAGCTCCAGCTTCATCACCAGGGGGCGACATTTATTATTTTAATGAACAGAGCTCCAGCTTCAACACCAGCGGCCGACATTTATTATTATAATGTACAGAGCTCCAGCTTCATCACCAGGTGGTGACATTTGTTATTATAACTTACAGAGCTCCAGCTTCATCATCAAGGAGTGACATTTATTATTATAATGTACAGAGCTCCAGCTTTATCACCAGGGGGCGACATTTATTATTATCATGTACAGAGCTCCAGCTTCATCACCAGGGGGCGACATTTATTATTTTAATGAACAGAGCTCCAGCTTCAACACCAGCGACCGACATTTATTATTATAATGTACAGAGCTCCAGCTTCATCACCAGGTGGTGACATTTGTTATTATAACTTACAGAGCTCCAGCTTCATCCGCAAGGAGTGACATTTATTATTATAATGAACAGAGCTCCAGCTTTATCACCAGCGGCCGACATTTATTATTATAATGTACAGAGCTCCAGCTTCATCACCAGGTGGTGACATTTGTTATTATAACTTACAGAGCTCCAGCTTCATCATCAAGGAGTGACATTTATTATTATAATGAACAGAGCTCCAGCTTTATCACCAGGGGGCGACATTTATTATTATAATGAACAGAGCTCCCGCTTTATCACCAGGGGGCAACATTTATTATTATCATGTACAGAGCTCCAGCTTCATCACCAGGTAGTGACATTTATTATTATAACGTACAGAGCTCCAGCTTCATTACCAGGGGACGACAATTATTATTATAATGTACAGAGCCCCAGCTTCATCACCAGGTGGTGACATTTGTTATTATAACGTACAGAGCTCCAGCTTCATCACCAGGGGCCAACATTTATTATTATAATGAACAGAGCTCCAGCTTTATCACCAGGGGGCGACATTAATTATTATAATGAACAGAGCTCCAGCTTTATTACCAGGGGATGACAATTATTATTATAATGTACAGAGCTCCAGCTTCATCACCAGGGAGGTGAAATTTATTATTATAATGTATAGAGCTCCAGCTTCATCACCAGGGGGGCGACATTTTTGATTATAATGTACACAGCTCCAGCTTCATCACTTGGGGCTGACATTTGTTATTATAATTTACAGAGCTCTAGCTTTATGGCCAAGTGGTGACATTTATTATTATCATGTACAGAGCTCCAGCTTCATCACCAGGGGGCGACATTTATTATTATTATAATGTACAGAGCTCCAGTTTCATCACCAGGTGGTGACTTTTATTATTATAATGTACAGAGCTCCAGCTTCATCACCAGGGGGCGACATTTATTATTATAATGTACAGAGCTCCAGTTTCATCACCAGGTGGTGACATTTGTTATTATAATGTACAGAGCTCCAGCTTCATCACCAGGGGACGACAATTATTATTATAATGTACAGAGCTCCAGCTTCATCACCAGGGGGCGACATTTATTATTATAATGTACAGAGCTCCAGTTTCATCACCAGGTGGTGACATTTGTTATTATAATGTACAGAGCTCCAGCTTCATCACCAGGGGACGACAATTATTATTATAATTTACAGAGCTCCAGCTTCATCACCAAGTGGTGACTTTTATTATTATAATGTACAGAGCTCCAGCTTCATCACCAGGGGGCGACATTTATTATTATAATGTACAGAGCTCCAGCTTCATCACCAGGGGGCGACATTTATTATTATAATGTACAGAGCTCCAGCTTCATGACCAAGTGGTGACATTTATTATTATCATGTACAGAGCTCCAGCTTCATCACCAGGGGGCGACATTTATTATTATAATGTACAGAGCTCCAGCTTCATCACTTGGGGCCGACATTTATTATTATAATGTACAGAGCTCCAGCTTCATCACCAGGGAGGTGAAATTTATTATAATGTACAGAGCTTCATCTCAACGGCGACATGTATTATTATAATGTACAGAGCTCCAGCTTCAACACCAGCGGCCGACATTTATTATTATAATGTACAGAGCTCCAGCTTCATCACCAGGGAGGTGAAATTTATTATAATGTACAGAGCTTCATCTCAACGGCGACATGTATTATTATAATGTACAGAGCTCCAGCTTCATCACCAGGGAGGTGAAATTTATTATAATGTACAGAGCTTCATCTCAACGGCGACATGTATTATTATAATGTACAGAGCTCCAGCTTCAACACCAGCGGCCGACATTTATTATTATAATGTACAGAGCTCCAGCTTCATCACCAGGGAGGTGAAATTTATTATAATGTACAGAGCTTCATCTCAACGGCGACATGTATTATTATTATGTACAGTGATTCATCACCAGAGGGTGACATTTAGGATCACAATGCAAACTGGTCCAGAGGTACTTTAGTAGCCTGTGACTTCTAGAAACCTGCATTATATATACAGTACAGGTAACAATTACACACATATTTTCACTTCAATTATACATCTTTGATACCTGTTAATGTTTATTATATTACTGCTATTGCATCAAATTTTGTACCACGCATCATTATTAAAGTTAAAATAAAAATTATTTGTACAATCTAGAAAATGCATTAACAAGCAAAGATGTCACCTCTAACAACAAAAAAATCCCAGATGATTTGATATAAAATAATAAAATAACAATAGTATAATAGTACAATAAAATTCTAGTAGTATTTCTTTGCTTTCAGCATAACTCTTTCTATTGCATTAGGTATCATAGATTTGATAATAAGCAGGAAAATGGCTGTTTTATGCATGCCGGCTGTATCCTGTTTATCTTATCATTACAGATCAATTAGCATTTTTCATCTGAAATCAACACCAATCCAATGGCATGTCAAGTATATAGATTGAGGATTGCCCCTAGTTTATTCAACAAGTTAATGTTCAATTAATGTTATAGTGCATTCCATTAAGGAAGAAGTATTGAAGATGTAGAGTACGCCAAAGGTGAGGTCTGTGACTTAGAGAGACACTGTGTTGCGGTTGGTCAAGCCACCCCCAAAGGTGTCCTGACGTGAATCTGCAATTCTGTGGGCCTCAGCTGAGCAGGAGGGAATGTGTGCAGCTCAGCTCAATGATCTAACCTCATGTTTGGGTGAAATGTGAGTGATGCACATCAGCCTGGAGTGCTAGCTTTGTTCCCAGGACAAGCTGGTGGACTGATGAATAGCTTTGACAAACCCACTTCCTATAAAAGAAAAAAAAACAGTGAAGCCTGAAAAAACCTGGTCAAATCGACATTCTCTGGTGTTGGTGAGTCACTGCTCAGACCACAGAGATTCTACTGCATCGTACAAAAGTCCATCAGCCTCCCACTATCTTCCTAGGGATTTGGCAGGCCTGCTCTCAGTTTATTACTCAAATGGAAGTGCAAATATAAGGAATTTATTAAACCTCAGCCTCTGTATTAATGATATAAACTTTGGAAAATAGTCCACAGCTTATAGGGAGATTTTCATAGCCCAATAAACCCCTGATTGCTCTGCAAAATAATTCTCTCTCAAAATTAGTTAGGAATTTTAGGTGTCAAAAGATAGTTTGGAAATGCCCAGTCAGTAACTTGCGCTAACCCTAGATTATCTCTGATGTCAGTCCACTCACCTGTTATATATATAAATGTTAGTGGACTGAAGGAATATGTCATCTGTACTATAGAATGAAAGATGGTAAGAGGCACTGCATGGAACAGGCCATCTGGGGGAGTAGGGGGTTAGGGTTAGGGGGAGCCTGTATTTTATGTTTCTGTCACATTATATAGATCCCCCCTCTGTTATGGGTTAGAGTATACAGAATATGGGTGTGTGTGATACTGGTTGTGCATCTCTAGGAATGACCATTTGACTACTGGGAGCAACACCAATAAATTTGTTTAAAAACATAGCAACAGTAGCCATTTCAACAGGACCACCATTAACCACTATTATAAATGGACAACCAGTCGAGATGCTTTATTTAGAAAGCTGTGCTTTTTGGGGACTCAAAGAGAAGAGGAGGTTGAGCTCTGGTCCCATAATCATCCTCTGAGTCACATGGCAGTTGTCATTTTGAGGTCTCTTAGGTGTCAGCGTTTTCTCAGTCATATAATTTCTTTGCTGGCAGTGAAGTCTGGGGACGTGTATAACTGGGTAGATTTTTCTGACATTTTTCAGTCATAAAAAACTGCAAAGTCCATATTGATTTTGCATTTTTTTCTCAGAAAGTTGCAGCAAGTTAAAAAATAATTTTTAATGAAAAACTCAGGCCCAAGGTATCTTGTCAAAATAGAGCTTCCTTACATGTATAAGTATCATTCATTCAGCTTTCATTAAACAAACCCATATATTAATACATATAAATTACTATATATAAACTTTGCCCTTTCAGCACTGAATTAACACAGAGGATTTATTTATTAAAACTGGATCTTTGTTGTGCATTATCACTCAGTGTCCTGGTGAGGAAAAGGCAGGATTTAAAGGATCTTGGTGATAGCAGCAGAAATTTAATTCAGCCATCCGATCTCCTTCCTTTTAACCTGCACACAGTACAAGGCACAGTGATTAAAGGCTGATAAGAATGATTCAACAAACACTCGAGACTCGTCGATGTTTGGCACAAACTCTGGTGCTGGTGATGTTTGCAACCTTTCGTAACTGTAACCCCCCTCCAAGATGTTCTTATCTCCTGACTGCTGATATATTTTTTGGACGTGGAGGAGACATTGCCAACCTTCAGCCCTGAAATGAAGAGCTTGTGTGCGTCTCTGATCATTAAATCCTGTAACACCTGACTGGTCTGAGTGAAAGCGGCTTCTTTTCAGCTGGAGCTGTGCAGATATGGGCTTCAGTGAGCTCTGCTGATTTCCTGAGTTATTAATTGAACATGAGTGCTTTCCCTTCTTCCCCCTGTCGGTGCCAGGCATGATTCTCACTTGCCAGCGTACCAGTGAGGAATTAATTGACCTGACTGTGACACCCCTCTTCTGTGTGGATTCTTGTGCCTAGCAGTATCAGGCTATGCAAAAATGAAACACCTCAAAGGTAGCTGCTGTATGATCCTACAGTAAACTAACGGGCCTTGTCTTATAACCTAAAACTGGTTTAAAAGGGTCCTATTATGCTAATTTTCACTGTTCAAATGTTTATTTTTCAGGTCTACTAAAATAGATTCATATGCTCCAGTGTTCCAAAAAAACTACTGTACAGCTCTATTCACTTTCTCTGTATATGAAATACTCTGTTAGCGCTGTAAGCCCCACCCCCTGATGAGCCCAGTATGCTCTGATTGGTCGGTTTGCCCTACATGTTGTGCCCCTGTCTTGCAGTCTGCAGGCATCCAATAAGTAGGTGACCTCACCATGTTATGAAAGTGAAGGCTGGAATTCCAATGAAGCGTTTCAGGCAGATTAGGGAGGAGAGGTTTCTGTGGTGAGAGTTACTCCCTTTAAGTGTTTTAGTGCTGTACAGTGCTTTGTGGCCTCTTGTTTGTGAAAGGTGCTTTATAAATAAACTTTACTTACTTACTTATAATCAACAGGCACAGAGAGGACCAAACCCCACGGAAAACAAAAAAATAGGAAAACAGAAAATACTACACACAGGGGCCGTAACTACACAAACACATGATATGCAAGATATCAAAAAATAAATGTTAAATAATAAACAATAAAAGAGGGAGTCTGGATGATGGCTGAGCGCTTAGCCCGTTAAGCCATGTGGTGGCCCAGGGAGCAGGGAATCACAGAAGGGTAACACCAAATGGGATGGCCAGTGAGAACCGGGCACATGGAAGAGGGCCGGATGGGCACCGATCCTGACACATGGCAGAAAACAGCTCATACATCCTTGAGGTTTTCTTACTCTGTTAAAGTGTAAGAGTAAGATGGCATTTGCTGAAGCACAACACCAGACATCCCAGCTCTCCTGGAAGTTCCAAGAGTCTCCCATCAGTCTCTGATATCAGTGCGCCTATGGTGGCATGTCTGTAATGCCTGCTTCCTGAAGCCCGATATAAGACAAGCGTCCACCTCTCTGATATCAGTGCGCCTGTGGTGGCATGTCTGTAATGCCTGCTTCCTGAAGCCCGATATAAGACAAGCGTCCACCTCTCTGATATCAGTGCGCCTGTGGTGGCATGTCTGTAATGCCTGTTTCCTGAAGCCCGATATAAGACAAACGTCCACCTCTCTGATATCAGTGCGCCTGTGGTGGCATGTCTGTAATGCCTGCTTCCTGAAGCCCGATATAAGACAAACGTCCACCTCTCTGATATCAGTGCGCCTGTGGTGGCATGTCTGTAATGCCTGCTTCCTGAAGCCCGATATAAGACAAGCGTCCACCTCTCTGATATCAGTGCGCCTGTGGTGGCATGTCTGTAATGCCTGCTTCCTGAAGCCCGATATAAGACAAGCGTCCACCTCTCTGATATCAGTGCGCCTGTGGTGGCATGTCTGTAATGCCTGCTTCCTGAAGCCCGATATAAGACAAACGTCCACCTCTCTGATATCAGTGCGCCTGTGGTGGCATGTCTGTAGTGCCTGCTTCCTGAAGCTACAGATAAACGCTCCTCTTCTCCTTCAAAAATGGCTACATTAGCATCTTTTTATTGATTAAATTAATACTCTGACCCAGAGCAGCCAGGTTGTTAGGATTCATATGTCTTTAAAACCTTTAAAATAACACAGATCACGTCACCCTTCAGCACTCTATGCCAGAAAGCTTAATAATTTAACAAATTGGCAGTATAAACAGATTCATTCTCTGTGGCCGCAGGGTGAGGATTATCTGAGGACCACATTTCCTTGTGCCACCGTCATACTTGCTTAAGTCACAGATACTTGGTCATTCTAAATATCTGTGAATTAAACACGTATGACAAGAAGTGTCTCTGATTTAAGCAGGAATGACCTTAAGTCACAGATACAGAGGTCATTCTGAATATCTGTGAATTAAACACGTATGACAAGAAGTATCTCTGATTTAAGTCACAGATACTCCTGTGGCCTCTGACCCTTCTCTTCGCTCCTAATACTTTTATGTTCAAACTACCTGGACCTTTTCTGATATGAGGATGCTATATAGATAATATTCATATTTATGAAAATAATTCACTGCTCTTTCAGTTTTTTAATAATTTGTATTAAAAGTAATTAAATCCTGGGACGATGAGAGGGGAGGTAGAATATTAAATGCAAATCCCAGGGGGTTTTAAGACGACCCTCTCTTTTAGACGATGCTCTCTAAGCATTCATCGCCATTTAATTTACATGTTCAGTTCTAGAAACATCCAGAATGATGCAGTCGCTCACAGTTCTGGTGAAGCCCAATAGTTTCATTCCATCCTTTGTACATTTCATCATTAAACTAACATACTGTCAAATGAACATGCTTCTAGTTTTATTTCATTTGAAAATCTAACTTTAAGTACAGAAACACATTTTAAATTATAATTAAAGCCGTAACTTTAATAATATTGCTCAGTGATCACATGATTGAGGGGAAGCATATAGTTTGTATCATTAATCATTCAGCCGAAAGTATTTTTTTGTACTGAGATTGTTCAGGTAAATATGGTAGCTGTGGCTCCATTTGACAAAACCAGTCACATTGCAAAATATGTACTGTATATATTTCTATCTCAGTGAAACTTTCTTATGGCATCCAGCTTTACTTTCAATGGCAAAATCTTGCACACGAATCATGCAGGAGCTGCTTCACACCTTCAGCTTTTATCGTCCCCCTCATTGCTTTTAGCACAGGCATGTGTTTCCGTACAACAGGGAAGATACGCAGGCTGGGCCTCAACCCGCCATGGTTGGACACAATGGGGGCTCGTGGAATTAACACCAATCTTTTTATGGTATTAAAATTAAGGGTATACCGGTATCACTTTACTTAAAGCTGTCACCTACTGTATAATGCCTTAGAGATAATGCTTGGTGTAAGAATTAACAAAGCATTACAGCATCTTCTGTTGACATTCATAAGGCGTTATAGTGTTCGTTATAATATTTTGTAAGCTCCAATGAAGCTCTCATTTATAATGCATTATAATGGTCTGTATAAGAATTAATAAAACATTACAGCATCTTCTATTTACAGTCATAAGGCATTATAGTGTTGACTATAATACTTCATAAACTCCAATGAAGCTGTCATCTATAATGCACTATAGATACCTTCATAATGCATCATAATGGTCGGTATAAGAATTGAGGATGATTTGTACTGCATTATAAAGGTATCTCCAGTGCATTATAGATGACAACTTCATAAATCATTCATAATGCATGTGTTATGCCACTTTATAAATATTTATAGCCTTGTTTATAATGCTTTATGAATGCATAATAATGTGTTATGAATGTGTTCATAGATTCTTAAAGGCATAGCATTCATAGGAAGTGTTACCTTTCATGTTTGGTGGAACCACTGATTCCAGGACCAAGATGAACAGGGGAGCTGGCTACCTGATCTACAGGGAGATCAAATCTCAATAAAGTCTTTCAAGACTTGCAAATAAACCCCAGCCAATCTCCTTCCACATTTTGTATAATAAAGTAAAACATGAATAGGCTTTCCTATGCACACTCCTCTTATTCTCCTGCTAAAAGGGCCTTGAGCACAGAATGCTAGGAGCTGTCCAGCATCTCGGCTGCTGACATGTGGTCCTTTTGCAATGCACAGCACTTACAAGTCCTTTTAAAGGCACTTTGGTCACCTGGGACTTAATTAGGATATAAAAATATACTGAGCAGCCTTGCTCACTGCTCAGTCCTGTCACTCCAGTCTGATCTGTCACATAGTTTTGGTCTTGCAATCTGTTTGCTTAATTCTTCTCTGTAAGCATGATGTTCTGGTGCTTCTTTTCCCTTGACCACACACACTTGAGTCTTATTCCTGTACACCTCATTCCGGAACCTTCCATCCAGTCAGCACCCCTTAGTCCCAGTGGTTATCTGCTTCCTGCAGTGACCGATCCGATGGACTCACGGACTGCCAAGAAGAACCTGCTAGTATGCGTGGGATGGTCAGAATGGGAGGATGCTTTGTGTTTCGGATCTGTCTGATCTCATGACAATAAAACCAGTTTCATCAAACTCTGTGAGTCTTAGAAAGGGGTCCTTTTTACACCTTTTAATTGCTTTTCTTTAAGAAAACGCCAGTTATTGTTCAGGGCCACCATCCCTTTACTCAAAGAAGAATTTATAAAGTGAATTCACAGGGTACAATCACACACCATTCACTCACACACCATTCACTCACACATGCAAGGCAGGGAACAGCCCAAGATGGGGTGCCGATCCAACGCAGGGCACATTCACAAACCATACACTCACACAGGGAAGGCAGGGAACAACATCAACCAACCCTTCACAGGGCACAATTATACATCATTCACTCATACACCATTCACTCATACACCATTCTCTCACACATCATTCACTCATACACCGTCCACTCACACATCAATCACTCTCACATCATTCACTCATACACCATTCACTCATACATCAATCACTCATACACCATTCACTCATACACCATTCACTCATACACCATTAACTCATACATCATTCACTCATACATCATTCACTCACACATCATTCACTCATACACCATTCACTCACACATCAATCACTCATACACCATTCACTCACACATCATTCACTCATACACCATTCACTCATACATCATTCACTCATACATCATTCACTCATACACCATTCACTCACACATCATTCACTCACACATCATTCACTCATACACCATTCACTCACACATCATTCACTCATACACCATTCACTCATACACCATTCACTCACACATCATTCACTCATACACCATTCACTCACATCATTCACTCACACATCATTCACTCATACACCATTCACTCACACATCATTCACTCACACATCATTCACTCACACCTGCGGGCAGTTTGGTAGCTCCAATTCACCTTAGCATGTTTTTGGGCCGTTCGGGGGTGGAACTGGAGGAAACCCCACAATGACATGAGGAGAACGTGCAAGCTCCACACACATGGTGGAGACTCTAACCCTGGTTACACACCACCCCTGTTATTGTTGTTGTGGTGCCACACTAAGGCATGGCCACAATGCTCAATGCTGGTATATGAATCCCCTGATAATCTAATGGTCAATATAAACCAAAGCGTCACCTGCAGAAATATGCACAGCATGTGTCATGTTAAGGTCAGGATGTTGTTATAGATGGTACATCCTGATCAAGGCAGTCAAATTACTCTTACTATCTTTCTTACGTTTCATACAAAATGGAATGTGCATGTGTAGTATGACACTAACACATCCCGCCCCTAAATCATGGTTTTCCTACATGCGACGATCTGTCCCATGAAAATAATTGCATGGCTTTACTGACACCCTGCTGGAGCATGTGAGACAATTACCTGCTTATGGCCGTTCTGAAATTAGCTCATGTCTCTAAAGGCCATGTTGTTTGTTGTCCTTCAGCATCTGAGTTTTGGGATGTTGCATGCGAAGACTCGCTCTGGGAGAGCCAACATAATCCCCATACAGACACCTGTAGAATTCCAGCATTTAATAAGGTTCCCATTTTATTAGATTACAGGACGATACCTAATTTCAGAGGTGTCCTGAGAGTTGTCCGTGAGCTTAGCCCCGTTTAATACTAGTCTGGTGTGTCTGCTTACAGATTACAAAGAAGGTACACATTTCTGAAAAGGTAGATCTGCCTTCACTTCAGGTGGTGTATAGCTGTGTGGTTTAGACCTGTGATTGGAAGGACACTAGTTCAAATCTCATGCTTGGCAGAGTGCTGTATCTCCTCTGGGTCCTTAAGAATGGCCCTTAATCCCCCAGGGGTGCTGGATGCACAGCTGACCCTGTACTTAGAACCCAGGGTCTGTTCTCTGCTCTATATGTGTGTGTCTGTCAAGCAGAACAGGATGGGATATCAAAAAAAGCATGTTCGAATGAACCCGTTCTTGTACAAATGGCAAATAAAGGTTCATTTAAATTTTAAAAGCATTCGTTACTTTAATAATGTCACCATTAATCTCCCTCAGGAGGGGTCACAGTGACAGTCGCATGGTAGCACTGGGGATAAGACAGGGGCAAACACCAAAGGGGAAGCCAGTCCATCACTGGGCACATATGCGCTTACATGCACAGTCACACCCTATGTGACATTTAGAGATGCTAGTTCAAACTGCATGCCTCTGGATTATGGCTAGAAACTAGGGTATCTAAAGGAAAGCCATGCCACACGGGCAGAACACAGAGAGAGGAGAAAAAATTATGACCTCTGACCCCGGAATAACAATGTTGTCCACTAAATATATTATATATTTACATATATAAAATACCATCAGTTAAGATGTGTTTTCAGTTAGGTTTCCATGAGTTTAATTTCATTCCATGAGTTTATTTTCATGTGGTTTGCAGACATAATTTGTTTGTTTGTTTGTTTATTTAAATCTAGGTTCCAAGAAATTGATGAAAACAATGTACTTTTTCCAAGGCAAGACTTAAAGAAATGGCACTGGGTGTATCAATGTATGTTAAAGATCTTCTTTCCATCTCATTTTATGAATGTAGGCCTGAAAAGGCCATTTAACATATGGGCCCATTATGAAACACTCAACAGAATTAGTATTGACTTTTGTTTTATAACATTTCAATTCAATTTCATGACATTTACAGAGGAAAACAATTCTTTTAGGTGAAGGACTAGCAACAGAGATAAATTAACAGGGCTACTGCAGGGGAAATTGTGTTTTCTGGGAGGCAAATGTACATTGTTCCTTTGACCAAGAGTCGGTGTAGGTGAAGGTTAGCATTATGCATCATTAGTCTGGATGGGCAGACATGGCCCCTGTGTGTGTGTGCGTGTCCCCATAATGTGATAGAAACCTGTAACTTTACATTGTGGGGACCATTTTTCTGATCCCCTCAATTATAACCTCAAGTTTATAAATATCTGTAAATGCAATCAAAAAACTAAATGCCAAAAGTCTTGTATTTTGTATATTGTTTGGTTACTTGTGGTCAAGGTTAGGGGTTAAGGATGTCATAATTATGATCTCTGTGTATCTGTGTCTGTGTGTGTGTATGTGTGAGAGAAAGACAGAGACTGACAGCGAGAGAGAGAGCAGTGAGAGTGGTCAGGACACCACAGGTGTCACGTTCGGCAACGGAGGCGAGCCGGGAAGCAGGTGACAGCAGCCAGGAAGTCAGGTAACGGGGTTTAATTGGCAAATGACAAGCACGCAGAGACATCCACGGACAATACAATGCCGAATCTGGCATACATGGGGAGACGCGGACTAATATACACAGGACTAATCAAATGAAACAGGACACAGATGATCACAAACAGGAATGAACACGAGGTAATGAGGGGGCATGGCACACATCGGGATCGGACGGAGCGGATCGTGACAACAGGATAGAGGTAACCTCTGGGACCTGAGGGTGCTGACTGGATGGAAGGTTCTGGAACACAGTATGCAGGAAGAGGGCTCAGTAATATGGATGTTGAAATCAAGTTTAAGATAAAGAATATCTTTGTTGAAACCTGTGCTTCATGTCAACTAGACTTGAGTTGCTCAATGTCTGGAAACAGTACTAATTGTTCAGGAAGTTCTTGTCAGTTTCTCAGTGGTGAACTGATGAAAATACAGAAGTTTTACCTTATTTAACTCAGAACTTAGGAGGGCAACCTCAGAATAATTAATATTATAAACAAGAAAAGTCTGAGACCCATGTAAGGTTTTTAGGACACGCTAATTGAATTTCCCTGATAGGTGTATAATCGTGGTTTGCTGGCACCTGAGGGTTTTGGCCGAAAAATACTTTGATAAAATATATAATATTTTTATTGTCCCAGTAGAAACTTATTCAATCCAATCAGAACAAGAGCTTGACGGTTAAAGGAAAATGTGACCTGTATAGCTTATGGGCATTGCTAACATCTAAAAAGCCAAAGAAAATATATCTACAGCAGTCAAAGAAAGTTTGTGAACCCTTTAGAATTTTCTCAATTTTTGCACAAGTACAACCTAAAACTGTGGTTCTCAACCTTTTTTGCACCGTGACCCAATTTTTACCGTGCCAGCTGAGTTGTGACCCTATATGAAGAATAGGTGTAAATTAATTAAATGAATGAATTTAATTCATTGCTATGATTAAACATGCAGTGCACTCTGCAATTTCTGCCAATCAATGCCTATCACACAAATCTGATTGGATGTGCCAGTGATTTTTAAATTAAGCATCTGTGGTTTGACTTCTTTGATTGGTTGTGTCATGACCCGATCGTCCGCTCCTCCTGTGTGCCCCCTCGTTAACCCTGTGTGGATTCCCAGTGTTTTACGGCTGTTTCTAATTGTTGTCATTAGTCCAGTGTATTTAGTCTGCGTTTCCATTCGTTTCCCTAGTCCGGTCATTAACGTTACGTGTGTCTTGAAGTGTGTCAGCCCCGAAATAAATCCCTTTTGTACCTATTCACGGCTTCCGTCGCCTGCTTCCCCGTGGATCGTGACAGGTTGAGTGTTCATTAGTTTTGTGCTATGCAGTTGCAGACCCAAGACCCATTTATATAGGTTAATTCTAGGATTGGGGCTTGGAAATATGATAGTGGATCAGCATAGGAACTCACTGGTTTTAAAATGCTTACATTTCCAGCTCTGTCTCGCAAGCCTTTTTCAACTTGCCGCATGACCCAAATTTGGGTTGCGACCCATGGGTTGAGAATCGCTGCCCTGAAACATAATCAGATTTTCACATATGTCCTGACATAAAAAGTGCAAAAACATTATACACTGCCTGGCCAAAAAAAAAGTTGCACACTAATATTTCACTGGACATTTAGCTTTGATTATGATGCACATTCATCAATGGTTTGTTTCCACATGCTTATGCAACATCTCAACATTTTTTTTCATTCAGATTTGCATTAGTTTCTCTTTGAGATCTTGTTTCGATGATAGGTAAGTTGACCTACTCCATACAATCTTCTTCAGCACATCTCAAAGACTTTCAATGGGGTTAAGGTCAAGACTGTGGTGGCCAATTCATGTGTGAAAATGATTCCTCATGTTCCCTGAACCACTTTTTGACAATTTGAGCCCGGTGAATCTTGGCATTATCATCCTGGAATATGTCCATGCCGTTAGGGAAGAAAAAATCCATTGATGGGATACCCTGGTCATTCAGGAGATTCTGGCACTCAGCTGACTTCACTTTTGCTGCATAATGTTGCTGAGCTGTAATAATGATCCAATCATTGGTTTCTAAGTACTTGCTGATTTAAATTCAAATGGTGACATTTTTTTTGGCCGGGCAGTGTGTTTGTTCCTTTATTTATTGAGGAAAATAATCCAATGTTCATTTGAAGGAGAATTTAGAATCGATTGGATCAGAAGCATGTTATAGTCCGGCAGGTCACAAAGGACCCCAGGGTAATGTCAAAGAATCTAACGGCCTATTTGGAGTTGGCTAATGTCAGCGTTCATGAGTCCACCATCAGGAGAGTGCTGAACAACAATAGTGTTCATGGCAGGACTGCAGAGAGAAAGCCACTACTCTTCCAGAAGAACAATGCCATCTAAAGTTTGCTAAACCCCATATGGATAAACTAAAAGGCTTTTGGATAGATGAGTACAAAATGGACCTTTTTCACTTGAATGAGAAACGTTATGTTTGTCAAAAAGCAAACACTACATTCCAACAGAAGAACCTTATCCCATCTTTGAACCGTAGTGGTTGCAGTGTCATGGTTTGGGTCTACTTTGCTGCCTCAGGGCCAGGACAGCTTGCCATCATTGATGGAACTTTGAATACTGAATGGACATTCATGCACATTCTACAGGAATATGTCAGAATATCTCTCTCTGAACTGAAGCACACGAGAAAGTGGATAATTTAGCAAGCCAGCAACCCTAAACACAAGTCATTCCATCAAAAAATGGTTAAAGCGGAAGAGACTTCATGTTTTGTAATGGCCAAGTCAAAATACTGACCATAACCCTATAGAAGTGTTGTGGAGGAATGGTCTAATATCCCCCCAGGCTGATGTGCAGAACTGATCAACAGTTACTGGAAATGTTTAATTTCTTGACATGAAGGCGGGGGAGGGGGGTCTCTCCAGTTGACATGCTGACATCAAAGGTTTACATACTTTTTCCAACACAAATAAATGTAACATTCGATCGCTTTCCTCAATAAACAAAGGAATAATTATCATTTCTGGCATCATTTTATTTAATTGGGTTCTCTCTGATCTTGTTTTAGGTCATATGTATAGCAAAATACAGAAAATTCTAAAGGGCTCACAAACTATCTAGCACTGTATACTAGCTATTCATTAATTGGTCACCTTGTAATGCAAATAGCCTGGTCCTGCAAATATGAATCATGTATCTGCAAAACAATACATTTAAAAAATGCATACTGGGTCACACATACTCTATACAATTTCTTTATTATTAATTAAAAATAATAAAATAATTAATTGTGTGTCAGGTGTGGTGTGGGAGGGATTATTGTGCTTTGCCAGTCACTACCTGTTTAACCCTAACCCTGATCCTGACCCTGACCTTAACCAGCAAGTAACCAATAGGAAAATGGGATAAACAAGCTGGTAGTAGACAGCACATGATAATTCTTCTTGCTATTGTTTTTTGAAGCCTAAAGTGTTATGCTAAGTATGCATAACAATAAAATAAATTGTTTCATATACTGTAACTGCTGTATCACACTCACATTCCAAATATATTTCATTGCTATATCGTAGTAAATTATAAAGCCTTTTCCTATTAAATGCAAAGAGCCTTTAGATGAGTCAGCTGTTCAGTGGTGAAATGATTGGACAGATGCCTTTTTGTGTAGGTGCATTTGGGGTCTGAAGAAATGGTTGATGAACAAACAATTGATGAAGAATTCTTATATCTGTATTTTAAGTTGATATTTTGGGAGGGTGCTTCACAGATTGACGTCATTTATGGCTCATTAAGCCCCTATTACAAACTCACCTCAATTCATAAAACATTGCAATTTTTTAGTCATGAGAAAGTTTTCTTCATCCTGTTTAATTGTATTCTTTATCCCCTTTACATGGTTGTCTCTTCAAGGGACAACAGGTAGAGCCCCATGACACTGGGCTGGGCAAAGAATGTCATTATTGGGGGGGAAAAGACCTTTTCAGGAGATTGGGTACAAATGGGACAGAAGACACCCACCAAATTACCAGAAAAGGAAGGGTACTCCTTTGGTAGGGACTCGGCAATTAATTGAATTTTAATTTCAATTATGATTTTGGCTTCTGAAAATTATCCAAGCAAAATTATCGATATATAACAAATATTGGTCCATGTTTCATTTCACAATGAAAGTCCTGTTTTGTCTTGTATTATAAATCCAGCACCCCCTTCCACCTCCTTTTTATTTGTTTCTCAGTTAAATTATATTTAGTGTTCAAGAAAATCCATTGTTAAAACATAATTTTTCTTCAAAAGTTCAACAGTTCCATGACATTTTAAAAGTCAATGAGTAATTGTGTTGAATAATCATGGTCTCAATATTGACCAAAATAATCGTGATTATGGCTTTTGCCATAATCAAGCAGTCCTGTGGGGAGATCAGATAAGACACTGGTGAAGTTATGTGAGTTATTATGGTTATAGTTAGGTCACAGGGGAGAAAAAGAACATGCCAAACTTTATGATGTCACCGGGAACATATCCATCCACCCATTTCCTGTAAACGCTCATCCTTTTTAGTGTCGTGGAGGGTCCAGAGCTTATCGGCACAAACAACTCAGGACCACCATCCCTTTAGTCAAAGAAGATTTGAGTTAATAGTGTTAGAATTCTACTGTATTATTAATATTGTTTTCCATCCATCTTTTATACCTGCTTGTCCTATGCAAGGTCACAGGGGTCCGATGTCTATTCTGGGAGCTATGGGTGCAAGGCAGGGAACAACCCAGGATGGGGTGCCAACCCATCGCAGGGCACACTCACACAACATTCACTCACACACGCAAGGCAGGGGACACCAACCCATCGCAGGGCACACTCACACACCATTCACACACACATTCAAGGCAGGGAACAACCCAGGATGGGGTGCCAACCCATCGCAGGGCACACTCACACACCATTCACTCACACACGCAAGGCAGGGGACAACCCAGGATGGGGTGCCAACCCATCACAGGGCACACTCACACACCATTCACTCACACACGCATGGCAGGGAACAACCCAGGACGGGACGCCAACCCATCGCAGGGCACACTCACACACCATTCACTCACACACGCATGGCAGGGAACAACCCAGGACGGGACACCAACCCATCGCAGGGCACCATTCACACCTGTGGGCAGTTTGGTAGCTCCCATTAACCTCAGAAAGTTTTTGGGGAAAGCCAGAGTACCCATAGGACACCCCATGGAGACTCAAACCCTGGTCCCAGAGGTGTGAGGCAACAGTGTTAACCACTCTGCTTCCCCTATGGAAGCAATCAATAACCCAATTTTCCATGCTAGGACTTCTTCGCAAGATCTTAGCAAGAACGCTCTTGCCAAGAACACAAGTACAATCGTTGCCTTCTTGGTATTGAGAAACACCCACTATTGCACCCTCTTGTTGGGAGGGGGTAAAAATGGCAGGAGCTGATTTTTTTATTTAGTCATGCCTCATTAGCACTAAGTTAGAAAGCCCTCCACTTTCTAACATGCACATGAGACGCTTGTTCTATAAAAACTAGAATAAATGTCACAGCTATGGCATTGACAATCATTTACTCACAGTTCATATTTGCCTCCAAGATGTGAAGATTTAATGATTTTATCACGTGACTCTTCCCTTGTGCTTTGCCTGAAACAATTTGTATTAATTTCCATCATAATCTTAATAATATTTTAGATCTTCTCTGACAGGGTACTTTGAAGTAACCTCAGGCCAGATAAAATGTCATTGTCTTGAAGTTCTCTTTGCAGTGACTGCCTGATAGGATACTGTTTGCTCACTCATTTCATTCTCCCGCTCGCACATTGGGGCAAAATACTGTGTCTCTGGCGGTACAGCTGGTATAAAGTTTCTCTGTAACTTGACTGCAAGATGGCATGTCAACATTGCCATGGAAACACAATTCCAGCATTTATAAAATGGCAGGAACCTGTTCAAAGACTCCAGTCATCACTAAAAGACAAGTAAAAAACACAAATAGTTGTGGTATGGCTCGGTTGTGTGTCATTTAATCAAAAACTTTTTAGCTTTTTTAGCCAATCAGTTTGCTGGGCTATAAGGGTAGTTGAAAAGTGAAATGAACAGGAAGCAGCTTAATCATGTCATGTGACCTGCCTTTTGGATTTTATTGCCAGGCATCAAAATTAAAGCAAGACTGCAGGCTTTACTGGGGTTGTCTTGTCATCACCATGTAAACATCTGTAATTGTTTGTTCATTAAATTAATTCTAAGCTTCACCGGTGGCATTTGCAGCGTACATTTTATTTTATCTATTAATTTTTTTGCAATTAAACATAACACATTCAAGGTTTACTGAGAGAATCTGGAACAAAAGGGGAAATAAAGGGGACAGGAATGGGCAATAAATCCAGATGAAAGCAATATTTTATGTGATGAGTTAATTGCAAATAGAGTATAAAGCCTGTTTGTCTCATAATTCTCTTGTAATTTTTGTTTAGGACTCATAAAATGATAGACTTCTATACATCATATTCTGACCATTATCAGAAGGATTATCTCAGCCGAGTAATTATCACATGAAAAAGTACCATGAGAACTGTGATTACAGCCCTTAATCACAGAAGACCTCTGAAAGAGCAAACACCTTCTTCAAAAATTGATGTCAGAGTTTATCAGGATGAAAAGCAGACCTCCAGGAGCAAAACCAGCAGAGAGCTTGACAATATCCCTGTTGTGATCTTGGGATTGTGAAGTGGTTACGTGTTTGACTTATTATTGAGCAAATTCAGCAAATATCTTCTTTATTATTAATTAGGTGCCAGAAAGCTATTGTTAATTACCTTGTATGTGTTTAGAGAACGAGACAGTGCAGTTTTAACATTGAAATCTTTGTTTAGTTAGTCAAGCAAAGTTCTTAGATATACAGTACACTTTTTGATGTAAAGAAGCTCTGATGCAATCATAAACCAAGATTCTCTTTTTATTGGGTAATACATGAAAATTGATCTACTCGTCAATAGTTAGCAGACGTTTCCCTTTGACAGAGTAGTTAACTTGAGCCACATCAATTAAAAAGCAGTAAAGATATTTTTGTATACTGTACCCAGCTAAGCAAATAGATAATAATAACATATAACTAGAAACGAAAATTCCTGAAGAAATTTTGAGATGGGCCTATTATGCTGACCGAGGAAGAGCCTGTGCTACTAATAAAGTGGCTGGTCTGTGCACTGCTAGGTGATTGCTATTATGTTGCTAGTTTGGTGCTATGGTGCTGCTAGGCGGTTGCTGTAGTGCCGCTAGGCATTGCTAGGTGGTTGCAATGTTGTTATTAGGCATTGCAAGGGTGTTGGTAGCTGGTTGCTAGGCGTTGCTACATGGTTGCTATGGTGTTGCATGGTGGTTGCTAGGTGCTGCAAGGTGTTTGCAATGGCATCAGAAGGCCTTGCTATGGTCTCAGCAGCTGGTTGCTAGGCATAGCTAAATGGTTGCTATGGTGTTGCTATGCATTTTTTGGTGGTTGCTATGGTGTTGCTAGGTGGTTGCTAGGTGCTGCAAGTGGGTTGCTATGATGTCAGAAGGCGTTGCTAAGGTCTCAGTAGCTGGTTGCTAGGCATAGCTAGATGGTTGCTATGGTGTTGCTATGCAATTATAGGTGGTTGCTAAGGTGTTGGTAGGTGGTTGCTAGGTGCTGCAAGTCGGTTGCTATGATGTCAGATGGCGTTGCTATGGTCTCAGTTGCTGGTTGCTAGGCATAGCTAGATGGTTGCTATGGTGTTGCTATGCAATTGTAGGTGGTTGCTAAGGTATGGGTAGGTGGTTGCTAGGTGCTGCAAGCTGGTTGCTATGATGTCAGAAGGCGTTGCTATGGTCTCAGTAGCTGGTTGCTAGGCATAGCTAGATGGTTGCTATGGTGTTGCTATGCAATTTTAGGTGGTTGCTAAGGTGTTGGTAGGTGGTTGCTAGGTGCTGCAAGCTGGTTGCTATGATGTCAGAAGGCGTTGCTATGGTCTCAGTAGCTGGTTGCTAGGCATAGCTAGATGGTTGCTATGGTGTTGCTATGCAATTCTAGGTGGTTGCTAAGGTGTTGCTAGGTGGTTGCTATGTTGTCAGATGGCGTTGCTATGGTCTCAGTAGCTGGTTGCTAGGCATAGCTAGATGGTTGCTATGGTGTTGCTATGCAATTCTAGGTGGTTGCTAAGGTGTTGCTAGGTGGTTGCTAGGTGCTGCTAGTGGGTTGCTATGATGTCAGAAGGCGTTGCTAAGGTTTCAGTAGCTGGTTGCTAGGCATAGCTAGATGGTTGCTATGGTGTTGCTATGCAATTCTAGGTGGTTGCTAAGGTGTTGCTAGGTGGTTGCTATGTTGTCAGAAGGTGTTGCTATGGTCTCAGTAGCTGGTTGCTAGGCATAGCTAGATGGTTGCTAAGGTGTTGCTATGAAATTGTAGGTAGTTGCTAAGCTGTTGCTAGGTGGTTGCTAGGCAGTTGCTATGTGTTTGGTGATGAGGCCTGAGGTTTAATACCAAGTCTTGTTGCTGTGGCATTAACACTGGCCAAGTGGCAAAACTTTGATTGAAATGCATTGAAGTCAATGGGAGAGAACGAGGGATGAAAGACGAGTGCGGGTCAAGATGATGGACTTGGGGTGTTGGGTGATGAGGCCTAAGGTTGAATACCGAGTCTTGTTGCTGTGGTATGAACGCTGGCCGAGAGGGACAACTTTGACTGAAATGCATTGAAGTCAATGGGAAAGAACGAGGGATGAAAGACGAGTGTGGGTCAAGATGTTGGACTTGTGGTGTTGGGTGATGAGGCCTAAGGTTGAATACCGAATCTTGTTGCTGTGGCATAAACGTTGGCCCAGTGGGAAAACTTTGACTGAAATGCATTGAAGTCAATGGGAGAGAACGAGGGATGAAAGACGAGTGCGGGTGAAGATGGTGGTCTTGAGGTGTTTGGTGATGAGGACTAAGGTTGAATTCCTAGTCTTGTTGCTGTGGTATGAACACTGGCCGAGTAGGAAATCTTTGACTAAAATGTATTGAAGTCAATGGGAGAGAACGAGGGATGAAAGACGAGTGCGGGTCAAGATGGTGGACTTGGGGTGTTGGGTGATGAGGCCTAAGGTTGAATACCGAGTCTTGTTGCTGTGGTATGAATGCTGGCCGAGTGGGACAACTTTGACTGAAATGCATTGAAGCCAATGGGCCATTCACTCCCATGAAAAAAGATGCGCCTTACTACTATTCACATGGCTAATGCTAGGTAAAAGTTAGCATTTAATGCATTCCTATGGGATTTTTAGTGTGTTTTAACGTGAATAACGTCGCCATGGTAACATATTCTGCGCAGAAAAGTAATAGCACACCTCACACCATGAAGGACTCACTTTTGATATATAGCTTGCCTGGCTGCACGCTACGGCACGACCCGCATTAATTGCCGAAAATCACGGAAGAATAATAATAATAAATAATAATAATAAAGTTTTTTTTTCGACTTTGAGAGGCAACTGCACGCAATCCGTAAGCAGTACGGAGACAAACGATATGTCAATCCGTGCAGCTAAGTAAGCCCTACGATTTGGCACCAAAGTGATTTCCGTGCCTTTCACGGGCTCAGCGCAAATTGGCAAAATGTAGTTTACTAGGTGAAGAACAATATGGGCCTTTCATTACATGAATAGGCCCATAATTACAGAGCTAATGACACAAGCTTGCATGTGATTGATTACGTGCCCTGTTCAACTGTGGAAACTAAAGACTTGTTAAAAATCCACTTAGGCCTTTAGATGTAATAAACAGACACAGCCCTAGCAATACTGCAGTTATTTCATACAGATGGTTTTAATTTATTTGTATTTCATACCTACTCACTCTCATAGCATTTCCCATGAATCTCTGCTGCCATATTTTCGGTCTAACCACTCTATGCAGTGTGAGGAATTGTCCCATGTGCAATTACCGAGCCTTCTTTTATCTTTCCGCTTTCCCGGCTTCGGCTTCGCCCGAGTGCCAGTGTTTTCTGCCGTGTGCTAGTGCATGTTTGCGATCCCCAGTCGCCTTCTAGGTGACCCTGTATGTCTCCGCTTTCCTGTGTTTCACATACGCCTGCCTTTGCCTGCACCCTCAGGACGGACCTTTTGAGTCTCCCATCCAGTGATTCTAACCCTTGGTTGCCCTACATCTGGATCCCCTCTCATCAGGGATTCGGAATTCCATGGTTGAACAGATAACTTGTTATGGGTCACCCAGGATCTCACTTCCTCGACAATCCTGAATCTTGATTCCTCTTCTCTGTTTTTTTTTATACTTTAATCTTAATCACCACTATATCAATCAGTCTTTGTTGTCATAACTTTTCTTGTTTTGTTGTATCGTGTGTAAAGTGATGGGATCATTGTTCTGGAGATGGTGGTGTTAGAAATGAATTGAGTCATATTGCAAAACATAGTGGACTTTGATAGAAGCAAAACGGTCATTATTGGTGACACGGTTTGTTCTCCTATTATCAAAGATGTCAAGCTGCCTTTCTCCTGATCATGTGGTCTTTAACAGTGCTCCAGGAGAATGTTTAAAGGAGATCCTTGTCCAGCAACACCACGTCATGTGTCATTACGCTGTCAGCGACACTGAAGTGCTGCTGTCCACGGCCACGTGCTCCAATGACGCGTTGATGAGTACCATGTCATTTCCCATCATGGAACGTTGTTGACCCCTGCAATCGAGTCTCTTTCATGAGCTTAAAATGTCACTGTTGACGTGTTTACCCTTGTACTTGTGCACAGGATCTGACTAACCACAAACGCAGACTTAAATGAATTTAGCCTGGCTAAATGCTTGCCTCTTGCACTCTGCTCCACCAGGCTGTGCGCTGATATGAACGCGATGGGATGTGTGATTGATGCGATTCTCTGACTCAGCAGTTAAAAAAAAGACATTCAACCCCCTTTCAGATGCTAAATGCCAACAATTTGTCCAAATTACCATCCATTCAACCTTTTTATAAGTCTGTCTGTTAAACTTCATTGATGTCCATGTACATTCGAGGCATATTTAGGCTAATCTTCTCCCATTTCAGAGTGAAGTCAAATGTACAGGGAAACCTATAAAGCGTAGTTGGCTCTTATGTTTTTACTAAGGCTATGTTCACATTATCAGGTTGGAGTGACTCAAATCTTTTTTTTTTTGCCTTAGCGTGAGACAGATCTGATGTTTTCAGGGCTATGTGGATTTGTATCCAATTAATGGCCATGCAACATGAGGACGGCGAGATCAGAATGCATGTGGTTTTTTTTTTGCTATAGGTTCTGTCATCACCAGCCAGCATAGTTTTTGTTGTTGATGATGCAGATAACCCATGCAAAAATGCATCAATGTGCGCATGCGTGCCATTTTGGAAGACAGATGAATTCATATTACATTTAGATACAGGTCTCTTGTAATTATAAATGTGAACTGTCAAAACAGCCAAATCTGATCTGAACAAAAGAATTGGAATTGCACGATAAGTCTTGTTGATCACCTGGCAGAATTTTATTGATGTTTTTATTTAGTCATCACAATCTGCTTCTGTTTATCTATGAGAATACTTTTAATCACCATGCAGAATATTGTTTACAACAGTAAGACTTCAATATTACTGAGACAAAGCAAATTTCATTTATATAGCTGAATATTTTACTGGAATAATATAGACTGTGTTCAAGGCCTGATCAGGCAACTTTATTGAGAAACACATTCTTATAAAAAGGGATTTGCCTGCAAACACTCAGCCACATTGTGCAGTGAGCACTTGGTGATGAAAGAAGGGTTCAGTCCCTGTTTATCTATCAATGGCTTCATGCCTGTTTGTTTGAAATTGTGAATCATTGCCTGGATCCAGCTGGCAGGAGAGGCGTGGCACCAGAGCTTCCTGAGTTTCCATCAGAACTTGTAATGTTGCTACTTTGGTGGCCTGTGGTTAGGGTAAGCTCATCTGTAGGTTGGGAACTCCAGTCTCCCAGGGAGTGCAATGAATTACATCCAGATGGTCACTGTTTCCCTCTCTGTTATCTGTGGCCACAGTGGCAGTGAGGTGCTGAAGATCTCTGTTCCTGCAGGCCCTTCAACATTGATTCATTCCGCCTTCATGAGCCCTAAAATCTCACTTAGGCCCTGAACAGCAAACACAAATCACTATCATTGCCACCATAAACCAGCAGCCCCGTGCTGACCTATATCATAAACTTAATAAAAAAAAAGAGAATTCACACCCACTGTCTACATTCTAACAACATTTAATATTGGTATTATGTGTGGACAATTTAATTTAGAAGTGGGCGGGGCTTTGATGACATTTGAACACAGAATCAAAGGATCCCGGACAACACTTTTCAATTTAGTGCAGGTTCTGCAGGGTCAGAATCCATTTAAATTGCAGTTCAGGAGCTTGTCAGCCTGGACACTACATGAGGGGGAGGATATGTGAAAAACATCATGGAAATAAGTAATGAAGCTTACGATGAACAGGCAGGAAGGGGCTCTGAGAGTCTGATGAGGAAGGAGATGCACATTGGGCCCAGATGGACGGGTGGACATTACTATCATGTGACACGACCCCACAGCCGCCTGTGACAGATCCAGACAAGCGCCGCAGCGGGGGAGGGTTAGGGAGGGCGGGGCTTTGCTGTGGAAGAACACAAAATCCAAAGACTCCCCAGTTGGCTGCGTCAGAAACACTCAGACACCCTGGATCAATGCAGTTCATCTTCCCACAGCCATGGGGTATTGATCGCAAGAAGACTGTGAGTGATTGTGAGCAATAATGTAGCTGCCTGTCAGTGATATTACAGTATCATTAGGATGATTCTTATAATGTTAATTACAGAGAGGACTGGCACAAAATAATACATAGGAAACTTAATTTAGAAATGTTACAAAAAGCACAGAAACCACATGTCATGATTACAAAAGACCCACAAATTCATTAAGAATTATTTCATTTGTTAGCGCTTCCAGAATTGCGATGCATGGTCACAGTACGCTTGGTGAACAGTATGTTGATAGTAATACAGTTAGATATTAATATATATGTGACGGAGACACTTTCATAATAAAAAATACAATTAAAGAGAACTTTGTCACAATAAAATGCAATTCACTGTAAAATGTAATTTTCAGATAAAGTCAGGGGCAGGTTCTGGGGGCCCAGTACTTGTAAAATTTGGGGCTGGGGGGAGGCAATATGACATTTTGTCAGGGGGTCCATAAGTTCTAGGTACGCCTAGTGACATACTCTAAAATGCTTATACTGTAAGTTTAAAAACACAGCCTACTGCATTTACATGTTTATTGGTTCTGAATGCAGCTATTAAATTTCTTTCATGAACTGAAATTCCATAAACTGAAATATCTATTTACATGTCTGCCATCAACTCTTTTGTAGAAACCTACATACATTTATATACTTGCATGAAGTTCTATTTTCTTTTTTCTTTTTATTTCTTTCTAATTCATAGCTTGAACCATTTCGGGTTTAGCAATAAATATTCAGCATTATGCTTTCCCTGAATTTATTTCCACATTTATATTATTTTCCATTTGATTCACAAAAAACAAATTAATGTAGCATTTGCCCCAATATTGTACAATTTAGCATTTACAGTGGGTGAAAGACAGACATGATGAGAAAGAGAGGGAACACAAGCTCTTCTCATAGTTGTTTCTGCAACCGAAGCTGACACAGAGGAGATAGACTCACTGATACTGAACACTAAAATTACCCTTTATCTCTCAAACTGCAAATCCTTCACTATGGGACGTTTTGCCAGACATCTGTTTCCCGATAAAGCACCTTAAAAGGTTGTCATGATTCACAGACTACAGGGAGATGCTGCTCTGTGTCCCAGTACTCCAAATAATAGGAATATAATTATGGGTGTCTATAGCAAAATATTACACCAAACTCACACATGCAAATACACACACACACACACACACACACACACACACACAAATGCATATCTAATTCAGGCAAGCTTATGCCTTTATGGGTTTTGGCAGGGTCCATTCCCAACAGGATGCAAGTCTGTACCTATACAGGGATCCTTATCTCATAGTGGGCACCATTGAGAGGATAATCGGATATCCTATTTTGAACTTCTCTCCTCTGCTATACCCCAACTTTTTGTCAATAAAAAGCTTCTGCTTTTGTCCTGTCTTCTGCCTCCTGCCTGTGGCCATCTGGCTCCAGGCTCACAGATCATCAACAGGACCTGGGTGTTTAGCTTGCCACAGTGTCTAGAGCAGTGTTGTTCAATCCGGTCCTCAGGGACCCATAGATGGTCCACGTTTTTCCTCCCTCCCAGCTCCCTGCGAATATGTGGACTGTGTAGCAGGGAGCTGGGAATGAGCAAAAAGATGGACCATCTGTAGGTCCCTGAGGACCGGGTTGGAAAACACTGGTCTAGAGGATGAGAGTCAGTGATCAGCTGATTTGTTCTCTCTGCCCCCAGCCTCTGATTGCTGAGTC
This sequence comes from Paramormyrops kingsleyae, assembly GCF_048594095.1. NCBI lineage: Eukaryota > Metazoa > Chordata > Actinopteri > Osteoglossiformes > Mormyridae > Paramormyrops > Paramormyrops kingsleyae. The sequence goes on along the minus strand of NC_132821.1, from coordinate 35,088,530 downwards.
ACCAGACCCTAGACCTCAGATTCTGTTGTCGATGATCGCATATTTAAATGCATTTCCTGCAAATGCCTTGGACATTTGTGAAAAACAAACTGTCTGGAGAATTACGTGATAGCCTTCTTTTTGATTAGTGAACTAAACTAAATTAAATGAGACGTTAGGCTAATCAAAATCCTGATACTTTTGATTTTATAATGAATATTATCCCCTAGCTAAGAATAAGTGGTAAATGGATGGATGGATAATGTCATGATTTGAGAGGGAAGGAGTCATCCAGATGCAGCATTGGGTAACTAAAGGGGACTTTATTACAGAACAGAAAGAACATACAATGAGACGTAAATGAAAGGACTGAGGGGGTCAAAACAGGAGGTAGGTAGGAAAATTCAGGAGGGACCAAGGCTGACCTAAGCACAGGGGAGTGTTGAGTAAACAGTAACAGAAAACTCTAGGATTAGCTACTTGCAAGCTGGGACTAACACAGTGCACCAACACTAGTATGTACAACACTAACAATGACCAAATTAGGGAGCAACACACAATCTGGTACCTATATATAAGGATAACGAGGATTAGAAAAGGAACAGGTATGAATGGTTTTGAACAAGAGGGGAGGAAACATGATGGGTAGCAGAGACCCCTACTGGCCAAACAGGAACACGGCAGGAGTGACAGAGACGGATCATGACAGATGGATGGATGAATAATATTCTCTGAAGACCCTTCTAAAGATAAACAGTTGTAAGATGGATGGATAGATGGATGGATGGACAATATTCCCCGTAATCCTGCTAAGGATAAGCAATTTGAAGATGGAAGTATGGATGGATGTGTGGAACATAACAGTCCTTATTCAGTTTCATTCACCGCAATTGGCTCCTTTTATCTTACTGTCTGATTTAATCAAGAGGATCTGGACATCACTAACTGAACATGTGGCTTGGTTGTTCATGTTCCTTCAATCCAAAATCACTCTGCGAGATCATCTCCAGCTTACTCTGTAATTCCTTGAAAACTAATCCAGATATATTCACTTTTACCATTTTCCTTTCAAAGGTGTTTTGTACAAATGCTGAATATTTTTAGATAAAACAATAAAAAATGGTCAAGCTGAACATTGTATTCGGGAAAAATGAAAGTGACGTTAGTACTGCATCATCATATGTCCCAGGCAGAGGGTTAAATTCCTGACCACAGGCTCTGTGTATATGGCGTTCAGATATTCTCAAGGTTTTCTCTTGTATATAGTCCAGAGATATATATTTATGAGAATTGGTGTCTGTAATTGCCCCATAGTGTGTTGTATTGTAAGTTTGAGTGCTTGCCCAGAGATGGAATGGCATTTCATTCAAGGTCTCCCCTGCCCAGACTGGATGTATTGAATAAGCAGTTGTGTAAAATGAATGGATTGATGTGCTGATTGTATAATGTTTTCCTCACAGTGAATACTATAATTAGAACTGGAAGTTTTTGTACATATATCCTTGTGCAAATGAATTAAAACAAGATGTCACATGGACCTGCAGAAGTCTGAGACCTACAGGTTTGCACAACCAACGGGGCAGAGAGTACACTGAGTGGATGGACAGAGGAGGCACTGTGCCCACAGACTGGCAGACCTGCTCGGGTGGGGTTAGGGCTGGGTGTGTGACTGAGTGGATGGACAGAGGAGGCACTGTGCCCACAGACTGGCAGACCTGCTCGGGTGGGGTTAGGGCTGGGTGTGTGACTGAGTGGATGGACAGAGGAGGCACTGTGCCCACAGACTGGCAGACCTGCTCGGGTGGGGTTAGGGCTGGGTGTGTGACTGAGTGGATGGACAGAGGAGGCACTGTGCCCACAGACTGGCAGACCTGCTCGGGTGGGGTTAGGGCTGGGTGTGTGACTGAGTGGATGGACAGAGGAGGCACTGTGCCCACAGACTGGCAGACCTGCTCGGGTGGGGTTAGGGCTGGGTGTGTGACTGAGTGGATGGACAGAGGAGGCACTGTGCCCACAGACTGGCAGACCTGCTCGGGTGGGGTTAGGGCTGGGTGTGTGACTGAGTGGATGGACAGAGGAGGCACTGTGCCCACAGACTGGCAGACCTGCTCGGGTGGGGTTAGGGCTGGGTGTGTGACTGAGTGGATGGACAGAGGAGGCACTGTGCCCACAGACTGGCAGACCTGCTCGGGTGGGGTTAGGGCTGGGTGTGTGACTGAGTGGATGGACAGAGGAGGCACTGTGCCCACAGACTGGCAGACCTGCTCGGGTGGGGTTAGGGCTGGGTTTGTGACTGAGTGGATGGACAGAGGAGGCACTGTGCCCGCAGACTGGCAGGCCTGCTGGGGTGGGGTTAGAGCTGAGTGGATGGACAGAGGAGGCACTGTGCCCACAGACTGGCAGGCCTGCTGGGGTGGGGTTAGGGCTGGGTGTGTGACTCAGTGGATGGACAGAGGAGGCACTGTGCCCACAGACTGGCAGACCTGCTCGGGTGGGGTTAGAGCTGAGTGTGTGACTGAGTGGATGGACAGAGGAGGCACTGTGCCCGCAGACTGGCAGGCCTGCTGGGGTGGGGTTAGAGCTGAGTGGATGGGGAGAGGAGGCACTGTGCCCACAGACTGCCAGGGTGGTGTGACTGTGCTTCAGCCATCCATATATGTTAAAAATGGATGCTCTGGGGTTCGGGCACCTGTCAAAATGGGGTTTCCTCCAGGTTCTCTGGTTTCCTTCCACAGTCCAAAAACATGCTGATGTTAATTGGAGTTGCCAAATCCCCCATAACTATGAATGTTGCGTGTGCCCTGCGTTGGATTGGCACCCCATCCTGGATTATTCCCATACAATTTTTATCAAACCACCAGGTCCTAAATCCGGACCCAATGAGATAAGTATGAATTAATGTGACTGTGATGTCCGTCTTGACTGTGGTAAGTTTATCTACATATCACCATGGCAACTTGTTTCATTTAATTTGCACAAGGTTGTAAGTTGACTGACATGGTGTTTATTTTCTCTGTCATCTTGAAGAAATTGCTCAAACTTTGTGAGTGTATGACTGCACAGGTACCTTTTAGTTACAGACCCTGTATGTGATCAATACCTTGAAAGTATCGACTGACCCTAAATGCAAGGACACGTGGATGAATTGAACACTAAATAATATACCTGTAGAAAAACAGAAGAAATGCCAAATCAAAAATAGCTTTTCAGATGTAATATTTTAAAAGAACATTGTTATAGATGTGTACTGGAAAAAATAGACATATAAGCAAAGGATGAAAAAAATGTATCAACGCTATGCAGCGCTTTGCACCCTGGGAGAAGTCCTTCATGCTTCTCATCATCAGAGTGATATTTGTCAGAGAAATCCTTAAATTTGGATCAAGATTGCCACTTCTACTCTTCTATGTTCTTTGACAGGTAGAGTAATGGTGCACTACTTGAACAGACTCATCTATCAAAATAATAAAGGAATAATATTGGAATATGGTGGTATGGTGGCACAGTGGGCTTGGAGTAGACTTAAGCTTGTGGGTGACACAGAGAGAGGCTGACACTCAAACTCAAACTAGTCGTTAAGTTGTAACGTAATTGAAGGTTCATGGAAGGTGTTTGGTGCTAATGCTTCAGTCCTTTGATCCATTCAGACGTTTCACCCCTGCTGATCCATTCAAAGTGTGACCGCTTTCTGCTACAGTGACCCAACATGAGCCTGAATCTCCTCTTTCGGCCCCACAGAAATTCAGCACTAATCAGCGTAGCAGTTTGAGGATTCAGCAGGGCTCTGTGTGATGATCTAGACTTATGGGCAAAAGAGGACCGTAGTAACGGGTTAATAGACTACAATTCAGGACACCTGCTTCTTCAGGCGATGCTACAGTATATATCCTAAAAACTTAATCTACTCTTGAAACCCCCTTGACTTATCCTTGCCCTTGCACAAAAGAGTCATGTTACCAAAATATGTAGTAAGATGCACGTTGGTTGTGAAGAAACATTTATGAAGACAAAAGGGTTAGTAATCAAGCTGACGGCACTTGGTGATTGTAGCATTAATTTGTATGTAATGCATATGCACATTATAGCAGGCGACAGGGATTCCTTCCTAAACACATTTAAAGTTAAAATCCTTTAAGCGATGACACTTAGCACAAAACTGCGCACACTGCTACTTCTGGAATGTCACCTGACAAAGAGGTGGCCAGAGAGTGTGTGTACACATTCATGCATGTAAGGTCATGTGACGAAAATACAAATTTATGTGCAGGACATGGGGGAGGACATGAATGTCCTGAGGCAGGGCATGGTCACAGGCTTTATGTCAGTGCCTTCACCAGTTATTCATTTGCTGTTTATTTATCTCTCACACTGCACTATACATATCAACCCTTGTGCCCAGCCACCTATTTTTGCATTGTCCTGTTTTTTTGCACTTTAAGTGAAACCTCCCCCTTGTCAATGCTGTTGTATGTTGTGCAGTGGTCCTCGGTGAACTTCATTTCATGACACTGTATACCTGTAAATCAGTGGTATGACAATGAATCCTACTTGACTTTATTTGACTTGACGTCCTCAAACTCTATGCTTGTTTTGTGCCTCTGCTCCCACCCTCATATCACACATATCTTTCACTGTCTTATAATGTAGAAACCATTTTGGTGCCAGAAGATCAAACAAATATTCAAGAAACTGTATTCCTGCATAGCTATAGTCTCCCTTCTTAGTTTCCATAACCTAAAAGCAAATATACCAAAAAAACGTACTGCTGAAATAACAACCCTCAGAGTCGATGGGATTTACATTACTGTAAGCATGGTTGGTGGAAAGTCAAATGGGAGAAAATTTGCGTGACGTACAGTTCCGTCAAATGGCAGGGAGAGCTTCAGTACAGCGGAGGTAGTTTTTAATTTCCAAGAAGCAGCGCTGCGCTTGAACTGCCTGGATCAGCTGGGAACATGGAGAGTGAAGCAAGGAGCTTCAGTCATTAGGCAAATGCGGAGTTTCTCGCCTCTCCGGAATAAACCAGGCTTTGCCTCGGATGTTTGGTCTGATGATATGTTGTGGCTCAAGGGACTACAGCTAAGGCTATCAATTTCACACCAGAGTTTCTGAGGCAACGGCAGCTGTCAGGACAGTTATTGAAGTCAAAGAGGAATGACAAAAATAACCTTCCCAATCCAGGCAAGAAAAGGTGGAAAGAAACATCTAAAATCAAGCATTGGATGATCGTGTTAGGGCTCTTGGTATGATGCCTTGTGCCACATTTACACCACATCTGTAAGTAAAGGACATTTTGTTTTGGTGGCTTTACACTTTAGCGACAGAGGTGGAACCGAGGGGCTTTGCCCCCCCCCTCCCCAGTAAATACATGCCTGCCTCACATCAAAATAATAAAAACAAAATATGCATTATATTAGTTTCTAAGTGGGACCATAGAAGAGACACAGCATAGTGTGGCCCCTCCCACAGATAACTGGCCCCTTATGCGACCCCATGTGTTGTAGCATTTCTCTTCCTGCCATCAGAAGCAGCACCAGCACCTGCATGTCCCCCACTTTGAGACTCAAATCTTACAAACTGTGTAGATAAGGAGTTTGCATCTTGACTTACTCTGCCAACCCCCCTTTGAGTCTGGTTCCTCCCAAAGTTTCTTCCTTCTATGGAGTTTTTCCTTGTCACTGTTGCCTCTGGCTTGCTCACTGGGGGCTTTGCCCAGAGATAATGAAAAGCGCATTGAGACAATGTAATGCGGTGAACATGCTCTATACAAATGAATTAGAATTTAATTGAACTGAATTGAATATGGCCTCCCCAATCAAAATTTTTGCAGGTGGCGCTGTTAAAAGGGGAATAACAGATTTTACCACCATTTTTAGTTCAGCCTGCTGTTGAAGGGTTTGTATTATAGTCTTTAGGATGATTAAAAATACAAAAAATGGGAAGGAATTTATGAAATAGAGTCCATCTGTGAAACGGAAGGAACAGTCTTTAGATAAAAACAGTAGCATATACAGAAAGTGACTGATGAGTAGTCTTTGATTAAACATGGGTGAACCTGGATTAAATCTGGGTGGGCCTGGATTAATTCTGGGTGAATCTGGATTAAATCTAGGTGGGCCTGAGTGAAGCTCATTACTGCATGTTTTTTTAAACACGCTTAGATATTTACAATACGACGGCCACAACAATAATACAGCCATGACTGCCATAATGTTTACAAGAGCTGTGCAAAACACACACAGAAATATAGGTGCAAGTTAACGCAATGTCAGTCAAGAAACATAAGAGAGGAAGTTCTGAACATTTTTATTAGTAGTACGTAATTCTAATAATTCCTAAGACAAAACAATTTATGTTCAATGTAATAAGTGCTGCGATGGGTTGGAGTCCCATCCTGGGTTGTTCCCCGCTCCGGACCCCCTGCTACCCTGAATAGGACAAGTTGTTTCAGAAAATGGATAAATGAATGAATGAATGAATGAATGTAGTTAGTGAATATAATAATAAAAAAACTTGTTTTATAAGAAAATTTGTCATCCTGGGTGGGTCTGGACCATCTATAGATCTGCCCCTGGATAAAAATCAATTAGACAAAAGTAGGAGGCTGAGCCTCACCTGGAGAAGCAGTTTGAAGATGCTGAGATGAAATGGCACCACGCAGAACAGTGCGAGATGGATAGAAACAGCAGCCTGACTGATGGTTAAGGGATTCCCACAATGCACCTGTTTGTATGTAAAGGGTGCTCTCGTCTTTCACTAGCCTCCAATGTTATTCACTGATTGATAATATTTCATCTACATTTCAATTGAATTCTTCCTTTTCAAGCAGATTCATCTCTGCATTTATTATTCCCAAAAAACAAGGCAGCGTCGTCTGGAATAAGAGAAAATTATGGTGCTAAAATACAATGCATGTGAATCATTTTGATCATCTTTTACCAATGAGAACTGTATGCATTTAATCTCTTAATATTTTCTAGGGGTCACTACCATTAATGGTAACGTCGGTTTGCTAACGACAAGTTTCATTAATCTGTCCTACATATCTTTGTTCCTTGAAGGTCAAAAGCATGCATTTCCTCTGAGGAACCATGCTGTCACAAGATAACCACAGCAACTACAGCCACTATAAGCATAAAAATGCAACTGGGTGAAATTTGTACATCTCCAGGATACATTTAAACCAGGTATAGCTGTAGAAGATAAGCTCATCTAAAAATCCCCCTCTGACATGCCAGACATGCATGGTGCAGTTGACGGGTGCCTCTCACCACTTTAAAAATCCATGGCATTACCTCATAAGGACTTTGTTCAGCTTTTCCCAGCTTCTTTCATGTCAATAAATAATTTCTCAGCAATTTTGCTGGTAGGAATTTACATTTATTCATTTGGAAAATACATGTATATATAATGACTTACAGTGCAGTGCCATAAATGTGAAAATATACTACAAGACAATAACAACGTGCTGATAAACAAAGTATAGTATCAGAATTAGTGGTATCAATTCTGAAATAAAAATAATGAGGTGGATCATGACAGGAGGTAAGTCAGAAAAATAATAATTTACTACACAATAATAATAATAATAGTAGCAACATACACTATATTGCCAAAAGTACTGGAATTTAGTTATGGGAATTTGTGACCATTCTTCCAGGAGAGCATTTGTTAGGTCAGGCACTGATGTTGGATGAGAAGGCCTGGCTCACAGTCTCTGCTCTAATTCATCCCAAAGGTGTTCTATTGGGTTGAGGTCAGGGCTCTGTGCAGGCCAGTCAAGTTTCTCCACACCAGACTCGCTCATCCATGTCCTTATGGACCTTGCTTTGTGCACTGGTGTGCAGTCATGTTGGAACAGGAAGGGGCCATCCCCAAACTGTTCCCACAAAGTTGGGAGCATGAAATTGTCCAAAATGGCTTTGAATGCTGCCGCATTAAGAGTTCCTTTCACTGGAACTAAGGAGTCAACCCCAACCCCTGAAAAACAACCGTACACCCATAATCCCCCCTCCACCAAACTTTACACTTGGCACAATGCAGTCAGGCAAGTACTGTTCTGCTGGCAACCGCCAAACCCAGACTCGTCCATCATATTGCCAGACAGAGAAGTGTGATTTGTCATTCCTAAGAACATGTCTTCACTGCTCTAGAGTCCAGTGGTGGTGTGCTTTACACCACTGCATCCAATGCTTTGCGTTGCACTTGGTGATATAAGGCTTGGATGTAGCTGCTCGGCCATGGAAACTCATTCCATGAAGTTCTCTACGCACTGTTCTTGAGCTAATCTGAAGGCCACATGAAGTTTGGAGGCTTGTAGCTATTGACTCTGCTGACAGTTGCCGATTTCTGCATTCTGTCTGCCTCAGCATGCGCTGTCGCTGTTCTGTGATTTTACGGGGCCTACCACTTTATGGCTGAGTTGCTGTTGTTCCCAATTGCTTCCAATTTGTTATAATACCTCTAACAGTTGACTGTGGAATAATTAGTAGGATTAGGAGGATATTTCACGAATGGACTGGTAGAATCCTATCCCGGTACCACGTTTGAATTCACTGAGCTCCTGAGAGTAACCCATTCTTTCACAAACGTTTGTAGAAGCAGTCTGCATGCCTAGGTGCTTGATTTTATACACCTGTGGCAATAGAAGTGATTGGAACACCTGAATTCAATGATATGGTGTCCCAATACTTTTGACAATACAGTGAATATATAGTAATACTAAAACTAAATACATACAGTACTGTACTGTACCTCCAGCTGACAAACCACTGAAGCTGTGCAATGTTTTCACGAGCGCCACAAACTAGTGCATGTGTTTGTTATTATGAACCATTGTATTTAACCCAAATTCTTAATATAACAGGCTTTACGGCAGTCCTTTGTAAGTACGAGCTGTCCATAACTGTCTATATTATTCATCACCAACAAGCCTTGAAATATCGATTGCAAATTTAACAGCGTTGTCCATCCTGGTAGCTCTTCTACCAGTGCTGACCTCTGGCCTACTTAGAGTCATGAAGCCATTGTTAACTTACCTCATTTTAACAATGCATCATGGGGAGGGAATTGTGCTTAGCTGATGTTTTCATCCAAAGAGAATTTCAGTAGAGCAATTCAGGTTAAATACCATCCTCAAGGGTGCTATGTCAGGACTTTCCCAAAGCATCTTCTTGGAACAAGTCCATGCTCTTAACTGGTGTGCTGCCTCCTGCTGTGCTATGCATTCAGCTCATCATCCAGCTGGTGTGTCCCAAGGACACGGCACAGGTGATTCTGCACATGCAGGTTTCACAGGATCCTGAAAGGCTCCGCTATCCCTGCCCACATTCATCTTTGACTTCGACACCTGCTGTGAGAAGGAAACACAGCCTCTTCTGCTGCATAATAAGAAACTTTTATGGCTTGGATCAGAGCTCTTGATTTAATGTATTTTTGCTGAAAAATGTCATTGCCTCCTTAAAACCAATAATGATAACACTCATATTTGCTGCTTTCCAAGCTTACAGCTGCAATATTGCAGTTGTCACAAGGTTCTTCGGGCACAGAAGTGTTTAGGGCATGTTAACATAACACCCCATACCAGGAAAAGGCTCAGTATCTTTGGATCTTTTTTGGGGGTTGGACCAGTACCCTCTGTACTCCTGTGTGAGGGGGAGGTTTTTTTAATGTGCCCTTCAAAAAATTTGGCAATAAAACTCAAAAAGTCACACTTTTCCATGAGCAGTGATGGATTGCATTGATAACTAATATCTGATAGCCGATGACTGTCACTGTGATGAATCTCAGAAATTTCTGACAGCTTCATGTTCTGTCCCTGAGAGACAGATGTGAATGGCTTTGACTTTCTTCCAGACTTCGGGTTTTGTTTGGCATGCAGATGGACGACAGTACTTATCCTGCCTAGGATTCCACCCAAGAATCGCGCTGAGCTCTGGAACTCATCATTATTTGAAAGTCAGAGGGAAGAGGTGGTGATGCACTGGAGGTACATCCCTGACATGGGATCAGTGAACCACGTGGGATTTTTTTGCAGGATGTTTCACTGGTGGTGCGGGGGCCGTCTCCGAACTCCCATCTCAAATATCCATCATAAACTTAACTAAATGGCAAAAATTGAAAGCAAAGTAGCATGGAACGATAGGAGGTACTGGCTGGAACTTGCTGGCCTGTCCTTCCTGCCCTGCGTTCCTGTTTTCAGTCATCTACTCTGACAGTACGCTGTGTGGTGCAGCACGCATTTACACCTTTGCTTCCACTCACTTCCTTTCGGCAGCCCGGAGCTGGGTTACCTTCCCGCCGTGCCGATTTCACCGCTCATTCTGCATGTACTTGTGCCCTGTGTGGCTGCTCAGTGTGTCGTGAGCTGCTGGGGCTGCAGCTCTCAGTCGCTTAGTGTCTGACCATACGAGGGGATGGCTTCCAATGAAGCACCGCACCTTTGAAATGAACTATTAGATGAGCAGTTATTGAACATAGCTGGGTGCTAATGCATTCAGAGTTAATATAACTAGTTATTACTTTCACAACAAAAGCTAACTGAGCATGATTATCATTATTAGTACTGACTTTCCTCGTTTTTTTTTGTCTTGTTACATAGCTGTTAGGATTTTGGGGTTTTCTGAGTGGTGGGACCAAGTAAACATTTGCAGTGAAATACCTCTGGACCCAAAAATTGTTACTTAAGCACCAGTAATTAAACAGTGTGGCTGCGATCCTGAGCTTCACTGAACCCGGATGCATCAGAAATATGGGGGACAAAGTGTGGGGAGACACGTCCCCCCCAATATTGGCAGCCCCCCCCCAACCTCCTTCCCTCCAGAATTACTAATGCGTTTCTCATCTTTCACTATGAATCTACATGTTACTGAGGCAATTTTTTTTGCACATGTGGAGCAGAAGGATGAAACATATACCTGCAATTTTATGATACACACTGCCTCCTTCCAAGATGAGGGATGCTTCTGTGGCAACCACTTTATCTTTTCCAATCTCTATGACAGCATATTAAGAAACCTAGGTTAGTTTTGGGAAATAATTTGGCTCTCGATTTAACCAAAGTATTGTGTTTGGTTCTGGGCAGGAAATGGTAGAGTAGGTTCAGGTTCCAGTATTCTTGGTCAGCATACTTAAATAGATTTTTTCACAGTAAAAAGTCTAGCAGTATATATTACTGAAATGTATGCTACTTTGCATAAGAGGATTAGCTAAAAAAGTACATGTTCAGTAGTATCACTATTAATGATGTGATTCAGGGCTGTTTGTTATGTATGTAGAAATACTGGCTCATATTTTCAACCAGTGTTCTCATATATCAAAAAACTGCCCACATGCCCTCAGAGCTTTCGATAATCCTGTAAATACGCCCTTAACAGAATTCTTCTCAGTTCAGATGCAGCCCCCCGTTCTCCCTAACGCATGTGGAAACGCCAGAGGCTGGCCTTCCCCAAACCTCTCTGGGGGGGCCCATTCAGTCAGCAGCATCTGCCAGAGCTCTTTGTCATCAGCTGAAGGTGCCCCAGGAAGCCGTGACTGACGTGGGCCTGTCAGCTGGGGGCTGCACCGGGGTGTGTCGGCAGGTTCAGGGGGAGGGTGGGCGTGATCCGCACCTCACGCCGTGCGTCAGCCGTGTCCTCCCGGCCAGTTCAATTACACTCTCAGAGAGCTGTCGTGTTTGCTGATGCAAAGGCTTCTGGGCCAAGCTAGGTCAATACCGCCACCGAGAGCTATGGTTTATCATCACGGTCACACACTAATGGGGGGAGATGGCTTCCTTTGAGGCTAAACGCCTTTACAACTTTCTGCACCACCTCGTAAAAGCCGACAAAAACTTGGGGCAAATAACCAGGTGCTGACAGAGGCTTTCAGGTTTCTAAATAAAGTTCAATTGTTCTCTCTGGAGAGACAATTGTGGGAAATGTAACAGGTTTCAGAGTTCAGTTCTACCTCAAGATCGATGGCCTGAAAATTTCCATGAATAGAGATCTCACAGCTTCCTGATGGCAAACATGCTGCTTCAATGTTAAGCTGTACCTTTAAGTAAATTTTGAAAGGTGAAATGGATTTTCTTGACTTATGTACTGCAATTCACTATGAATAGATTAGATTACTAATTTTTAATTATTATTATTAATATAAATTTTTTTTGATTGACACCAGAGTAACATATCAACAAGGCCCAAAATGCCTGAGAGATAGCTAACATGCCCCGTTAGGGTTAGGGTTCAGGTTTAGGGTTAAGGTTAGGGTTAGGCTTAGGCTTACGGTTAGGGTTTAGGTTTAGGGTTAGGATTTAGGTTTAGAGTTAGGGTTTGTGTTAGGGTTCAGTATTGCTATTTGTTCTGGGGTGTTTAACAGATGGTTTTGACACACCCACTGCAAACACATTGGTGGAGAGCAAACCTTGATGTTGGTGTGGCAACACCTCACATGCTCCTTTGGCTAACATTGATGGAGAGGACAAACTCACGTGTAAACCATTACACAATCATTACTAGGAAATCCAGGCTACATATACATATTAGCGCCACCTACAGCTCTGGTTGATGTCTTTCATGAGTCCATGTCTTTTGATGAGAGAAGAAAACGCACAAGCAGATTACTCATAGATCGCTCACCTCTCTTTCTTACACAGAGCACAGATTTCATACCAAGGGAGAAGATCCCACCCCCTCTGGGGTGATTAGCAGCAACCAGCCAGGTCTTGCCCGGAGATTTTAGCTGAACTGAGGCGTAGGCGCCTGCTAGCAGTCAAAATGGCCGTAGCAGGGGCAATGTTTTGAATGGGGATAAAGAACAGAACATATCACTATATCTTTGCTAGCAACAATGAACAAAAGAGGGTAGTTCAGGTACAGAAAGAAAACATTCAGACCAAGATTTTGTTTCAACCATCCAGCTGGACCGGAACTATCCACCTCTGGCAGTGAAAGAGGGACAGATGGACTGAATTAAAACACACAACCTCTGGCACCTGAGATCCTCCCAGCACCTCCTGTTTGATCGTTAGTTTATATAAACGGGCAAAGTCATGGCTGAATCCCAGTGATGCAAACATTCGCCTTAAAGACATCTGAGTGGGTGGTGGGCATTGCAGAGTTATGAGACTGGAACAGCACTGCATGAGAGAAATGATGAAATTAGAGTTAATAATCAGAGGAAGATTGCTTATTGTGCCAATTATGATTACAGTGAAGATCAGAGCCATGACCAGAAAGAAAAGGCCGGAAAAGCTTCAGACTTCATTCAATTAGAACATCCAGATTACGCTGTGCCTGGGTTAATTAGAGCTGAGTGTGTTTTCAAATAGATATTACCACTTTGACGAGAAGCAGATAATTTAATAAATATACTCGTACTGGGTTTTTCTCTGGGGGGGAGGGTGGTGATATGGTGGAGCTGAAGTGGGTCTCCTTGTCTGAGGCACAGGGGCATTTTCATTAACAATTACTGAAGTAGTGAGATGCTGTAAAAAGCGTTGAAGGTCTTGGATGCTGGGGAAGGCTGCCCTGGAGCAGCATGACGGCCATTAAGAGGCAGAGCTGAGCACCACTGTTCAGGCCTGAAGGCCGCCCTGGAGCAGCATGACGGCCATTAAGAGGCAGAGCTGAGCACCACTGTTCAGGCCTGAAGGCCGCCCTGGAGCAGCATGACGGCCATTAAGAGGCAGAGCTGAGCACCACTGTTCAGGCCTGAAGGCCGCCCTGGAGCAGCATCACGGCCATTAAGAGGCAGAGCTGAGCACCACTGTTCAGGCCTGAAGGCCGCCCTGGAGCAGCATGACGGCCATTAAGAGGCAGAGCTGAGCACCACTGTTCAGGCCTGAAGGCCGCCCTGGAGCAGCATGACGGCCATTAAGAGGCAGAGCTGAGCACCACTGTTCAGGCCTGAAGGCCGCCCTGGAGCAGCATGACGGCCATTAAGAAGCAGAGCTGAGCACCACTGTTCAGGCCTGAAGGCCGCCCTGGAGCAGCATGACGGCCATTAAGAGGCAGAGCTGAGCACCACTGTTCAGGCCTGAAGGCCGCCCTGGAGCAGCATGACGGCCATTAAGAGGCAGAGCTGAGCACCACTGTTCAGGCCTGAAGGCCGCCCTGGAGCAGCATGACGGCCATTAAGAGGCAGAGCTGAGCACCACTGTTCAGGCCTGAAGGCCGCCCTGGAGCAGCATCACGGCCATTAAGAGGCAGAGCTGAGCACCACTGTTCAGGCCTGAAGGCCGCAATGGAGCAGCATCACGGCCATTAAGAGGCAGAGCTGAGCACCACTGTTCAGGCCTGAAGGCCGCCCTGGAGCAGCATGACGGCCATTAAGAGGCAGAGCTGAGCACCACTGTTCAGGCCTGAAGGCCGCAATGGAGCAGCATCACGGCCATTAAGAGGCAGAGCTGAGCACCACTGTTCAGGCCTGAAGGCCGCCCTGGAGCAGCATGACGGCCATTAAGAGGCAGAGCTGAGCACCACTGTTCAGGCCTGAAGGCCGCCCTGGAGCAGCATCACGGCCATTAAGAGGCAGAGCTGAGCACCACTGTTCAGGCCTGAAGGCCGCCCTGGAGCAGCATGACGGCCATTAAGAGGCAGAGCTGAGCACCACTGTTCAGGCCTGAAGGCCGCCCTGGAGCAGCATCACGGCCATTAAGAGGCAGAGCTGAGCACCACTGTTCAGGCCTGAAGGCCGCCCTGGAGCAGCATCACGGCCATTAAGAGGCAGAGCTGAGCACCACTGTTCAGGCCTGAAGGCCGCCCTGGAGCAGCATGACGGCCATTAAGAGGCAGAGCTGAGCACCACTGTTCAGGCCTGAAGGCCGCCCTGGAGCAGCATCACGGCCATTAAGAGGCAGAGCTGAGCACCACTGTTCAGGCCTGAAGGCCGCCCTGGAGCAGCATCACGGCCATTAAGAGGCAGAGCTGAGCACCACTGTTCAGGCCTGAAGGCCGCCCTGGAGCAGCATCACGGCCATTAAGAGGCAGAGCTGAGCACCACTGTTCAGGCCTGAAGGCCGCCCTGGAGCAGCATGACGGCCATTAAGAGGCAGAGCTGAGCACCACTGTTCAGGCCTGAAGGCCGCCCTGGAGCAGCATCACGGCCATTAAGAGGCAGAGCTGAGCACCACTGTTCAGGCCTGAAGGCCGCCCTGGAGCAGCATCACGGCCATTAAGAGGCAGAGCTGAGCACCACTGTTCAGGTCTGAAGGCCGCCCTGGAGCAGCATTACGGCCATTAAGAGGCAGAGCTGAGCACCATTGTTGATGAGGGGTTCTCTTGGGGAGGGGGCAGAAGGTGTGCATTTGACAGGGTAATTTAGTGATGCTTTTGAGTTTAAGGGGTTTACCAATATATAGTTTTAAACATTTTCTTTGAAGAGACTGTGCATATTAAAATACTTGTATTATTTTCAGATAAATTCTTCATTTCAAAACAATGAATTAACAAAAATATATAAAAATATATTAAAAGTATAAACAATGGATATGACATGGAGATAAATAAACCATATATACATTATATATATATATATATATTTGAGAATGACACAAATGTAAATTTTCACAAAGTCTGTTGTCTCAGTTTTTATGATGCCAATTGGCATACACTCCAGAATTTTATGAAGAGCGCAATTAATTGCAAAGTCCCTCTTTGCCATGAAAATGAACTTAATCCAAAAAAACCCATTTCCACTGCATTTCTGCCCTGCCACAAAAGGACCAGCTGACATCATTTCAGTGATTCTCTCGTTAACACAGGTGAGAGTGTTGATGAGGACAAGGCTGGAGATCACTCTGTCATGCTGATTGAGTTAGAATATCAGACTGGATTCTTTAAAGGAAGGTGGTGCTTGAAATCATTGTTCTTCCTCTGTTTCCTTTGCACAAAAATGGCTTCACAAGCAGGGATATTGCTGCCAGTGCGATTGCATCTAAATCAACCATTCATTGGATCATGAAGAGCTTCAAGGAGAGAAGTTGATTGTTGTGAAGAAGGCTTCAGGGCAACCAAAAAAGGTCCAGCAAGTGCCAGGACCGTCTCCTGAAGTTGATTCAGCTGCGGGATAGGCGCACCACCAGTGCAGAGCTTGCTCAGGAATGGCAGCAGGCAGGTGTGAGTGCATCTGCATGGACAGTGAGGAGAAGACTTTTGGATGATGGCCTGGTGTCAAGAAGGGCAGCAAAGAAGCCACTTCTCTCCAGGAAAAACATCAGGGACTGACTGTTATTCTGCAAAAGGTACAGGGATTGGACTGCTGAGGACTGGGGTAAAGCCATTTTCTCTGATGAATCCCCTTTCTGATTGTTTGAGGCATCCAGAGAAAAGACTGTACAGAGAAGAAAGGGTGAGAGCTACCATCAGTCCTGTGTCATGCCAAGAGTAAAGCATCCTGAGACCATTCATGTGTGGGGTTGCTTCTCAGCCAAGGGAGAGGGCTCACTCATAATTTTGCCTAAGAACACAGCCATGAATAAAGCATAGTACCAAAACATCCTCCGAGAGCAACTTCTCCCAACCATCCAAGAACAGTTGGGTGATGAACAATGCCTTTTCCAGCATGATGGAGCACCTTGCCATAAGGTAAAAGTGATAACTAAGTCGTTTCGGGAACAAAACATCGACTTTGGGTCCATGGCCAGGAAACTCCCCAGACCTTAATTCCACTGAGAACTTGGTCAATCCTCAAGAGGCGGGTGGACAAACAAAAACCCACAAAATCTGACAAACTCCAAGGATTGATTATGCAAGAATGGGCTGCCATCAGTCAGGATTTGGCCCAGAAGTTGATCGACAGCGTGCCAGGGCGAATTGCAGAAGTCTTGAAAATTCTGCAGATATTGACTCTTTGCATAACCTTAATGTAATTGTCAATAAAAGCCTTTGACATTTATGAAATGCTTGTACTGTAATTATACTTCAGTATACCATAAAAATATCTGACAAAAAAAATCTATAAAGCAGCAAACTTTGTGAAAACCAATACTTGTGTCATTCTCAAAACTTTTGGCCACAACTGTATAGCATAGTTAGACTAAGATCTTTTGTGACGAGATAAAAGAGCCTAACTGACCTGATTTTAACTCAATTTTACACACACATACACACACACACACGTAGGGTAAACATATCCTTATGGGGACCGCTCATTCATTTCAATGGGAAAAATGCTAATGCTAACTATGACAACCTTAACCCCTACCCTGCCCTAACCATAAGTAACCTAACAAAATACAAAAGTTTTTGCATTTTTAGTTTTTTCATAGTAGTCACCGATTTTTATAAAATAGAGGTTTCCTGGTCCCCATAAGGGAAAAAAACAAATATTTATCACGTTATGGGGACATTATGTCCCCATAAGGATAGGTAAACCCGCTCACACACACACACACACACAGACACTCTTGTTACCTGACTTCCCCCCCACCCTGGCATGTCCCCTGCCCCCATTATAATTAAGAGATTAATTGTGCCTTTAACAATGTGGTCATTGCTAAATATGGTCTCTAGAAATTTACATGACAGCCAAGTTGCTAAGAATGTTACTAGATGTCATTTTCTGTTTCCTTTCATTTGTTCCTGGTTGTCAAACCAACCACTGTGTGTGTGTGTGGGTTATTTTCAGTCACACATATTTTGATATATTGGTTTTCCAGTGTTTACTCAAATTTTCTCCTTGTAATTCAATTCTGCCCATACTGGTCTCATAAACACCTGTATTATAGAAAAGTAAAAAAATAGTGTGAGTAAGAAATAAAAATGCCAATGAAACTATGAAAAACTATACCCAGGAAATGCTATCTGTGACATATATATGGCACTTTGTGTAATGTTTTAATGGATTTTGCCGGTATTTTGTATCAAGTTTCTTTCCTCATACAGAACACTGAATTTTATTCTTTAGTCCAATGAAACATGTATTTGGTGGCTGTTATGTTCTTTTCAATTTACACATTCATGCTCCAGAACAGGACCTTGCCGATGTAGCAGAGCGTGTGGTGATGACTGCGAATGCGGCTGTGTTTCATTCCTGGCTTTCGCTGATAAGGACTGATCCTTTCCTGGACAGGGACGGCTCTCTGGTCTCTCCGGTGTTCGGGCAGGAGGAGCCATTGTGTGGGAAATCCGGAGAAGGGGCTCCCCCAGCTTAGCCGGTCTCCTCTGGAAATGAAAGGGAGTGGCCACCTCCTGCTGGGAAACATGGAGATGTCGTCACAGCTGCCTCCTCGTCACAGCACCCCCTGCCGTGCGGCTGACTGATGGCCTTTCTCTCACTCTTCCGGGAGCTTTAACCTCCTCGAATTCACTGCCCCCTGGAACAATAACGTCATTCCCCCTGAATTATTCATCAGACTGAAAGTCTGCAGTCAGAGGCAACACTAGCAGACTTAAGGACAGCATTTACCTCGATGTCGTAACCAGGCTGAAATGGGCACTACAGGACTCCCACATTATACTATTCATCACGCCATTCACCACATTTGTGCCTTTCTGCATATTTATTTATTTATTGTATTTGTGCATCTTGTCTGCATATTATGTCTCCTGTTTTGTTTGTTTGTGTTTTGTTAACCTTAACCCCATCTTACTGTGCTGTCATAAACAATGACAATTAAGAATTCAATCTAGAATCTGCCGACAGGTCTTTGGCCCCATTATGACATCATTGTGTAGTAGCATTTTATGACCTTTGCTCTTTCAGCATATCTTATTTAAAAAGAAAAAAAATGCATCCAGAATGCATTTTTCTACTACTTTGTACTATTTTTGAATGATGGTGCTCTGTGTACTTAGTGTTTCCTAAGTATAATGATGGTATATTCCAGCTTGATCATTTCGGAATATGACATTCAATTTGAATAGGCATAAAGTGAAATAGTCCCAGATTCTATTAATTTTAATGATTTCATCTGTTTACCTTTTCTATAAATCCATTTCCATTCCACCTGTATGTGGTAATGGGAAGTTAACTGCTATCATGAATCATTAGAGCGTAACTCTGGGAGGCTGTCAGTCCAACACTGAATAGTCCATCACAGACAGGAGTCCTGTTGGGCTTCTTCTGAGACAAATCACTCATGTGAGGATGCCTGTTGACCTGGGACCGATTTCACTCAATGGGATCCAGCACAAGGGGCTAAATAATGAGTAACACTGTATATAAACAGAGTAGCAAGAGAGCTACGAAATATGTAACCTTATCATTCAGGACCAAATCACAAATGACAAACAGTGACTAGACTGTCCACAGGAAAAGCACACAGGTCAGTATTAGCATGTAACACTAGATACAGCATGATGCTCTGATGTGCTCTTTTTAGCTTCTCAGATTACTCTCCCAGTCAAATGGATTCTGGCTTTTACAGATTGATATGTTGCTGGAGAAATTGAGTTTAAGTGTCTTGATCAATAATACTATAGATGGCTTTGTCTGGGGCTCAGACTCACAAACTTTTGGTTATAAGTCTACTCAAATGTGTGAGAGATACACAGGATGGACACTGAGGCAGACCAGTTTTTGGTAAGCAGTTTTATTGCCTGACAGGCAGTAAAAACAGGTTCAGGATGGAATGAGACTTCCCATGACCATCAGCAGATTCAGAAGTGGTAGGGTAGTAGAGCGTAAGGCACGGTGAGTTTGGTGATTGGTGTTGGAATCCAGGGGGCAGAGGTGAGGATCAGAGTCGGGAAACTGGGCATGGGTCGGGCGATTGTCGTCGGAATCCAGAGGGCGGAGGAGAAGATCAGAGTCGGGAAATGAGGCGTGGGTTGGGCGATCGGCATTGGTATCCAGAAATAGATCTGGCACTAGGGAAACAAGAAAGAGTTGGAGGAGGCGTGGTTCCAAACAAGAATCAGCTGTATAATCAGGGACCGGAAAGATAGGGCTTCACCAAGGGCGGTGTCTCCTTTCGCTGGGATCCCCTGGAGAGGTATGGTCGACATGCTGACGGGACATCCCTGGAGCGGCCCATGACACAAATATTACCCAACTCCTGGATAAACCACACAGAAGCTAAAACATCACATCCTATAAAAAGAAAAGCAATTTAATTTAATGTTCTGATATTGAATGAAAGATATTTATGTATATGCATTTCTACATTATAGCAACATTAATATATTAACAATATAATATAGGTATATATGCAGGGTTGCCAACTCTCATGCATGTCTTTCTTGACCGAAAGCAACTCACTTACGACAAATGTATTATTCCGTTATAAACCTATAATTAGCTACGTCAATAGTGTTGGGGTAGTTCGCAAACTTTACAGAACATTTACAAGGTAATAAAACTGCTACATACATGTAAATGCACGCACGTGTGTGCAGACTTGTCTCGAATTGAAAATCTCATTCCAGCCAGCTGACCACTGTATATGTAAAATGTAATACTAATTACAATTTCATTTATTTTCTCTCTTATCCAGGCCATATTTTCACAATTTTCTTATATTATTTGGTTTTTATAATTACCACAGAATGAAAATCTATGATACTGTACAATAATTTAGCCTCCACTACGCGACAGACATTCAAAATATGCAACCTTCAGGAGAGCCGGAGAATCTGACATTTTCTGAGATGCCACAAGACCCATTAGCAATCCTAGCTGAATCGGATGAGATTTACTACACTTGCTCTGCTGAAACGATTCAATTTTGGCAAGCATTTTGTCATTTGTCTCTTCCTGACATTCCTAGATCAGACGGTGTCCCTTAGGAAAGGTAGTATGCTTCTCAAAAACTATTTATTGGCCCAGAAAGATGTGCTTTTGATCAGATTCAAGCTAGGACTGAATGAGCAGGCCTTGGATAGAGTCTGTTGCTATGGTTACTTGACCAGTTACACTTTTTGCTTGCTTCCACATGGGAGAAATCTTGGCTTTGCCAGTGTGTTCATGAATGTTGGCTGGCTAACCGGGTTATGCTCGCCTGTGTTATCGTACTAAAATGGCCAGTTCTTTGGGTTAGATGGCATTTGGGTTCTTTAACCTGGTGTATCAATTATTAAAATGAGGTCTGCTAACTTGTAATTGAATAATTCTAATACATTATAGTTATTTTGTTTATAATTTGTTTAAAATCAGTAATATATTGTATACAAGAGAATGCTAAGCTATGTATGGAGGTCAAGTTTTCCCTTGCATCCCTAATAAACTCTGTCACTTTTTGATGAATAGTGATGTAAGTTTGGCTTACTGTGTAATGTATGGTTCTTAGTGTGTGTGGGGACATTTCATAAGGTTACTGTGTCTATGTTGTTCATGTAGTGCGGCAGGATCACCTGAACAGGAATGTGTTTGCGTCTACATGAGCTCATATATGAGGACATAGCACAAGGGAATATGAAGGAGCCCTCTATAAATTATGGGAAAATGTACTGCAGTCACTGGTTTCTCTAAGAATTCCAGGCCTCTTAAGGTCAGAGGAATGTGGTACCGAAATGGCAGAAGTCTCTATTGTTGAGTTCTGCTGTAATATTTATTCCTTCTCTAGTGTTTGAATTGATGCTTCCTGTCTCTATGGCATATTGACATTCTTAGAAGCAAATCAGCTTGGGAATGGCAGCAATCAGCTGTGTGTTTGGGAAGGAGTGAATTTGAAGGGACAGCACCTGAAGCTGGAGTAATGAAGGTTTATAAATGGGTTTGTGGGAGCTTTACTTACACAAAAATGTTCTGAGCGCAGAATGAAAAATGATTGGTTCAGAGAGATAACCAATCAGATATTAGTGGAGGTGGGACCAAGACATCTGATTATTTGGTCCCGCCTCCTTTAGTTGCTTGGACCTGCTTTTTTGCTCTGCCCTCAGAGCCTTTTTCTGCAAGTAAAACTTCTAAAATGATCTCTAAATGGCCTGACTTCAGGTCTCCATCATCAATGGGCCTGTATCATGAAGCAATATTTCTTGTGTAGCAGGATTACCTGAACAATAATGTGTTTGCATCTGTATGAACTTGTACATAAATAGCACAAGAGAATACAAAGGAAAACCATACAGTGAACAATCATTAGTTTGCCTATGAATTTGCGGCCTATTATGCAAAGGTCAGACTCGGAGGAATGTGGTACCGAAATCAACATCAATGAGACTGCTTCATGAAGCAGATTTCTTGTGTAGCCGGAGAACTTTTCATATCGAAGGCACCACATCTTAAATGGACTTTATCTTCATTCACCTACATTTAGCCCAGATTAACTTAAATCTGACAATTTATATGGCTAAGCTAGAAGTTCTACTTTCGGCTAAGTGAGAAATCTCAGTAATAACATCAAGGTTGTAGTGAAAAATAGTGTGAAATTAGATGTTCAATCTATGCAAAATATTGAATCCTTAACAGTAATTAATAGGAGAAAAGAGAAAGAGTGTAAGTAATAGTTTTCCGGATGTTGTATTTATGCCTTTCCAGAAATCATTCATCACGAGACGTCATCACCCAGCTTTACCTGCCCCCCTGCCAGGGACAGGCTTCCATGACCCTGCCTGGGATTAGCGGCAGATGGATGGGTGAATGCATGTATTGCCACGGCTGTGCCTCCGGGACCCACGGACACGTTGGACAGGTGGCCATGTGATCACTGAGGCGCCCTGGACAGAGGCCACCTGTCAGGATGTCAGGAGTGGCGTTTTGGACTGCCAGCCAGCAGGTGGCCCCGATGGCACACCCCAGCTATACAGGGCCAGAGCGTAACAATCACACCAGCTGCAGGTTCCCTTTGAAGGACACGTTAGTTTGATCTGAGTTTGTCACTAGTGTATAACTGCCAGGATCTCTGGGTATAACAGTCACACAGGCTCGCCGCCCGGCTAAAGGCTACCCCCGCTTTCTTCATCTATTTCCTGTCTCCCTTGTCTTCTCCGCCCCCTCTTTATTCCAGCCAGCGTCACACTCACTCTCATCTCTCCCTCACTTCCCAGGACACTTGCAGCTGCAGGATTCCCCTCCCATCCATTTCCAGTTTCATGTTTGGTACAATGCGCCAATCAGGGCTCCTGCTCAGCCACTGATGTTGTCTGTGTGCCTCTGAGGCTGTGTGCCTCTGAGGCTGTTCTTCACACAAATAAATTAGCAGTTTTTGTGAGTGATGCAACTGCACTTTAGGTACGAAATATCTGCTGCTACACAGGTGACATACCTGTGTAGCTGTGTTTATAACCAGGGTTTAGTTACTTTATAGTCCTTGGTATGTTGTGTTTTTGCTATTTCATCCAGCCAACCATGTAAATGTACATTGTATTAACTTTTTGACATGTGAATGAGTGTTTAAAATGGAGTCTGGAGCTAAACAACCATGCATTTCACTGCACATTGCACCAAGTATAATTGTGTATTCAACAAATAAAACTTTGAAACTCTAAAATACGTGATGTCATTAATCTCCTCTCCATTGTGAGCCTGTGAAAGTCCTCTGATTGATCCCCTACCTATATTTTAATATCTTTAATTGCCAAAATGTTTTTAGGACTTCTGCCTTATGTCTGATCAAGTGATAAATGTTGAATTTGAACCAGGGCCTCTGAAATATGTATCAGAAAACAGTATGCAAAGTAACTATTTTGCCACACAAAACCTATTTATAAATACAGCCATAGCTTATTTGCAGACATTGTCATTATTCATCGTCTGTAAGCACTTGTCCTATGCAGGGTTGCAGAGGTCCAGAGCTTATCCTGGAAGCTGTGGGCGCATAGCGACAAATAACCTAGGATGGAAGCTCCAATTAGCTGCTTAGCTTTTTTTTGGACTGTGGGGGGAGACAGTAGCACCCAGACAAAACCCCACAATGACATGAGGAGAACATGCAAACTCCACACATGGAGCCATGGAGGAGACTCCAATCCTGGTCCCAGAGGAGTGAGGCAACAGTGTTACGCACTGCGTCACTGTGTCATATAACACAATGTAAAACTATTTCAAATGATGGGCTACCTGCTTATGCAGTATTATGGCAGTGATCTGTTCCATAACCAGTCATACTCCTATGAGCCTTTAAATGTACTGTCAGACAAATACAAACATATGCATACATACATGCACACACCCATATATAAATTACTGCCGTATGAAAAAGTCCCTGAGAGACACAAGTCATCACCATATTTTTTATTTCTTTTTTTGATGCCAGTGGCCACGGTATTTTATAACCTTGTATCTATCTTGACTGAAAGCAATTCAGGAATCTCTGTCACTATGAGGCAGTCTCACACCTTACAGTTATCAAGATTTCAAATACTGCACAAAATACTGGCTCACAGAAGGCATCAATCACGCTAACCCGCTGTCGGCTTCAAATACAGTGTTTATCGAGATCTACGGGAAGGATTCTGGCCCGTGCTTGGCTGATGATAAAGCGTCTGGAGCTGAAAGCGAAACCATTTATTGTATTCAAATGCAGAAAGGCTGCCTTTCTGAGTGGGTAAATTAGCCAAAGGAAACAGGAGCCTGGCCTCTGGCTTTCAGCACTTTCCGCTTCAGAATGTCTCCCAGGGTTCCGAAATGAGGGAGAGCCAACTAAAATGTCGCCTGGAGCTAGCAGCCGTCGATAGCTAAAAGAGTGAAAACTGATTTCTGACTCACAGAAGAAATAATGGGGGAAAAAATGGCCTTCCCTCCCCCGACAGACACTAGGCCAGAGAGACAATTTCCTCCCAAATACCGTTACATCATCTTGGCTCTCAGACTTACTTCGGCAGGGGGTGGGGATGGGGAGGGGGCACCCATACTTCTAACAATCCATCAATCCACATTCCCACTGCTTATCTGTCCTCCCTAATAGGATTACTTTGATAAAATGTATTTTTATATTTTTGGTACTTTTTCTACAAAGAAATTAACCGTTTTAGCAGTCAATCCATATAGATATTTTTATGAAGCAATTAAAGCTCATGGGGACTAATTCAACAAGCTCTTCCTGCTGCTGCTCCTAGCTGACATGGCACTGGTAGGCCACACCTCAAGCATCATGGTGTCTCTTTAATGGTGTGGGGCCCCTAGCTGACATGGCACTGGTAGGCCACACCTCAAGCATCATGGTGTCTCTTTAATGGTGTGGGGCCCCTAGCTGACATGGCACTGGTAGGCCACACCTCAAGCATCATGGTGTCTCTTTAATGGTGTGGGGCTCCTAGCTGACATGGCACTGGTAGGCCACACCTCAAGCATCATGGTGTCTCTTTAATGGTGTGGGGCCCCTAGCTGACATGGCACTGGTAGGCCACACCTCAAGCATCATGGTGTCTCTTTAATGGTGTGGGGGCCCTAGCTGACATGGCACTGGTAGGCCACACCTCAAGCATCATGGTGTCTCTTTAATGGTGTGGGGCCCCTAGCTGACATGGCACTGGTAGGCCACACCTCAAGCATCATGGTGTCTCTTTAATGGTGTGGGGCTCCTAGCTGACATGGCACTGGTAGGCCACACCTCAAGCATCATGGTGTCTCTTTAATGGTGTGGGGCTCCTAGCTGACATGGCACTGGTAGGCCACACCTCAAGCATCATGGTGTCTCTTTAATGGTGTGGGGCCCCTAGCTGACAAGGCACTGGTAGGCCGCACCTCAAGCATCATGGGAGCTCTTGCAGAGTTGACTCCATATGTTAGCTGGACTGTCATGGTGAATCAATCAGCAGCACTAGGGCTTCATACCTCACAGGCGTTGGGTTTGGTTGCCACCCCCGGCTGTGTGTAGGTGGCCTTTGCATATTCCTCCTGAATTGCTTCTTACGGCTGAGTTGCATTTGTCTCTTTTGAAAGTCGCAGTAGTGAGCGTCCGCACTGGGATGGGCTCCAGGCTCACAAGCCTACGTTGCCTAAGCACTTATGGGAAATCAATCCAGTGTGTAAACAGAAAAGCTCAATAATAACCATCTTTAAAACTTTTTTTTTCTCTCAAAATTCATCCAGAAAGTGTAAAAAGATAACACCAAGATTTGAGTACAAGGCCCTTTATTCCTGTCTGAATAGAGATGCTGTCGACCCTGTTAAAATCACACTGATTGAAAAACACACTCCTGCAAATGGAAACTACTGAACCAGAAAAACAAAATGTAGTAAGTTCAAGTCAGCGCTAGACAATGTATGTAAAATGATCTAAAATACTAAAGTAATTGTGGTAAATGGCTAATTAACCTGAGCAGCTTGTGCTAAAGTCACAGTGTTCCGGATGTGTGCCAACTAAGGGAGCCCACTGCTTTAAACCACACTCCGATTGTACTGTGTTACAGAGGCAGGGAGCCCACTGCCTTAAACCACACTGCGATTGTACTGTGTTACAGAGGCAGGGAGCCCACTGCCTTAAACCACACTGCGATTGTACTGTGTTACAGAGGCAGGGAGCCCACTGCCTTAAACCACACTGCGATTGTACTGTGTTACAGAGGCAGGGAGCCCACTGCCTTAAACCACACTGCGATTGTACTGTGTTACAGAGGGAGGGAGACCACTGCCTTAAACCACACTGCGATTGTACTGTGTTACAGAGGCAGGGAGCCCATTGCCTATCTGACCACTGATCAGCAGAGCACAGCAGAAAGTGTGTGCAGAAGATAAATGCAAGTATAAAGCAAAATGTGACCAATCTAAGTGCTGAAAGTCAGTAGCCTTCATGACTGCTCTTTCTTAGCGTGCTACTTCATTGCCATTAATTGTGAATATTAAGTAATTTATCTCCATGCATTTGAGGCATATGTGTGACTATCCGTAAGGGTTTGTTAATGTCATGTCCTGCTTCTGAATGATTATTATTATTACTTGAATAACTATTTCCCATTTTCATGATGCGGTGCTCCAAGATGTGACCAGTAGCAGGCTTAACAGTCAACATCTTTAATGCTCACTGTATACATACATACATACATACAACTCTCAAAGCGCAGTTAATGATTATGCTTCTACCTAAATACAGTATTATGTACTGATGACACATATCATCAGTGGTGGTCCCTGCTTTTAGGAAGTGGCTGACACATCTCTTTAGTGTAAGGCAAGTCAGGGTGGTGGTCCCTGCTTAAGGAAGTGGCTGACACATCTCTTTAGTGTAAGGCAAACAGGGGTAGTGGTCCCTGCTTTTAGGAAGTTGCTGACACATCTCTTTAGTGTAAGGCAAGCCAGGGTAGTGGTCCCTGCTTTTAGGAAGTGGCTGACACATCTCTTTAGTGTAAGGCAAGCCAGGGTGGTGGTCCCTGCTTTTAGGAAGTGGCTGACACATCTCTTTAGTGTAAGGCAAGCCAGGGTGGTCGTCCATGCTTTTAGGAAGTGGCTGACACATCTCTTTAGTGTAAGGCAAACAGGGGTGGTTGTTCATGCTTTTAGGAAGTGGCTGACACATCTCTTTAGTGTAAGGCAAGCCAGGGTGGTGGTCCCTGCTTTTCTGAAGTGGCTGACACATCTCTTTAGTGTAAGGCAAGCCAGGGTGGTGGTCCCTGCTTTTAGGAAGTGGCTGACACATCTCTTTAGTGTAAGGCAAGCCAGGGTGGTGGTCCCTGCTTTTAGGAAGTGGCTGGCACATCTCTTTAGTGTAAGGCAAACAGGGGTGGTGGTCTCTGCTTTTAGGAAGTGGCTGACATATCTCTTTAGTGTAAGGCAAGCCAGGGTGGTGGTCCCTGCTTTTAGGAAGTGGGATCCAAAGATGTCTTCCTAAGAGGGGTCAGACTTCTCTGCCTCCCTTGGACAGGCTATGCTATTCTGTCCCTGTATAAATGCTGTAATACTTGCTGTATCCTTAACACTAAATAAAAGCTCTTCAGAGTGGCTGTTGGCCTCTACCAAAGGTGGGTCTTGTCTCCACTTCTGTTTGTGATTTTCATTGACAAAATATCAAGGTTCAACCATGGTTGGAAGGGCATCCAGTATGGGGGCTAGAAGTACTGTCACTCTTATTTGTAGAAGACGGCCTGTACTTGGCGTCATACAGTTAGGACCTCCAGCATACACTGGAGTGACTGACTGCTGACTGTGAAGCGGGGATGTGAATCAGCACCTCCAAATCCAAGCCAGTGATCTCTCAGGAAAGAGTGCGTTTCACTTTTCAGGTGAGGTGGGAGAGTTTGCCCTTAATGGAAGGGTTTACGTACATTGGGGTCTTCTTCATGAATGATGATAAGAGGGAGATTGGCAGGTGGATCTGTGAGCTGCAGTTTTGAAGGCTTTGAGGAGGTCTGTGCTGGTGAAGTGAGAGTTAAGTTGTCAGACAAAACTTGCAGTTCACCTGTCAGTCAATGTCCCTATTCTCACCTATGGTCATGAGCTCTGGGTAATGGGCAAAAATAAGAAGGTCTCTCTGCAGGGTTTCTGAGTTCCCTCTCCATGACAGGATGAATTTGAGATCTGCACGGATCCCACTGAGCAAAAGCCCTCCTCATGGGTCACACTGAGGGAAGGGCCTCCTCACAGGTCACACTGAGGGAAGGGCCTCCTCACGGGTCACACTGAGGAAAGGGCCTCCTCACGGGTCCCACTGAGGGAACGGCCTCCTCATGGGTCACACTGTACGAAGGCCTCCTCACGGGTCCCACTGAGGGAACGGCCTCCTCATGGGTCACACTGTACGAAGGCCTCCTCACGGGTCCCACTGAGGGAACGGCCTCCTCATGGGTCACACTGTACGAAGGCCTCCTCACGGGTCACACTGAGGGAAGGGTCTCCTCACGGGTCCCACTGAGGGAAGGGCCTCCTCACGGGTCCCACTGAGGGAAGAGTTATGACATATTATTTCTCTGCTGTCTTGGAGATCCCCTTGGATCCCTTGGAGTGTGTAGGCATGGAGAAAGACCTCTTCTCTGACCTCCTCTGCATACCACTATGGTTAACCTCACAAGAAAAGGTGGCTCAAAGGAATCATTTGGTAATCATGCATTAACAACACTGCCATCACGTATACAGTAATATCTACTATATAAGAAATAACTTCAGCATATAAACTATTTAACTAAAGCCACACTGTGGAAGTAGTGTTCTATAGCTTTAATGTGTTTCGTATGCTGCCATTAAAAAGAAAAACTTTTCATAGGCTGAAGTGTGGCTTATTATCTAATATGGATTTTACACCGTGATGTTTGTGGAAATTAGCATATTGGCTTGTAATGAAAAGGAGACTGGACTTCTAGATGCATATTTGATAAAAAGTAAAACTATTTCTCGTTGGGTCAGTGGCTGAATAGGCCATCTGGGGGGGAGGGGTCCTTTAGTTTAGCGCAGCGTTCCGCAGTCTCATCCACAAAGGGCCAGTGTGGTTTTTGGGGTAACCTTTAGGTCAGCTGTTCAAACTCAAGTGTGAGGCCTCTTCAGCCAATCAGTCCATTGATTAGTAACCCATTTAGGAAGTTGCAGCGAAAACCCAGCGTCCCTATCTGGATAAGATTGCCCACCCCTGGGCTATAGAGTAAAGGAATGGACAGCACACACTGAAAGCCAAATGGTGGTCGTCAAGCAGGGAAAGCTTACAGGGGCAGCTTGATTTTCACTGTCTGTCAAAATAAAAATAAAACACACCAGTTTATACACATTAAGTGGAAGTAATCAGTACTTTAATCCCTTGAGAAGCTGGCAGATCCCACCATCTCTCAGAAATGAAATGTATTTCACATTTTTTTTACATTGATTTAGAACATCGGCCACTGATGTAATCAAAAACACTGTTTGAGTTCTTTCCATTCCCAAACACCATGATACTGTATAGCCTCATTTCCTGCTCTACACTGACCAGACAGAATTTAACTTGAATTAATGCCTCTTCTTCCCATCTATTGTGTGATGATCAAAGCTAAAAATAATGCATAAATGTATGGCTTTAAATAGCTGTGTCATTAATCAGATTGCTTTCATTAAAAAGGCTTTCATTTATTTTATTAAAAAGGTATATATAGTGGATGTAAGTATATAGTTGGTTCCTATTGTGAAAGTAAAAATTTCTGAAATATCCTATAAATAATTTAATATAATGATGACATAGATCATATAACAAAGGCAAGTGAAGCCACCGTCCCCTAAATTTTTTTGGCACTTTAGGCAAATAAGAGGGAAATGGGCTGTGAATTAAAGTCTTTGTTTATCCTTTTAATCTTTCATTGAAAATATGAACAAAACAATTCATTGAAGTAAAATAATTGAAATGAAAAATAAATATATACATATATCTGTCACACATATTTTTTGATTATTATTTTATTTTCTCAAATGTACATGTATGTGTGCCGCAATTGTGGATCCCTAGAAAGTCATATGAGTGAAAGGTAAGTGAAGGATATTCCCAGTCATATTGTGGGGTAGTACTGGAGTTTGTAGTCACTGCTTGGGCATGTGATGGAATTGGCATCTTATGTGTGTTTTTCCCATAAATGCATGACCATTATGGAATTGTAAATGAGGTGTCGAGGAACCTACGCTTACAGTCAAATCTGACTAATATACTGAGACCCAGATGAGGTAAAGAATCCAAAACCAGCACAAACCGTAACTCCCCCCGCCTCTACCTCCATCTCCCTATAAATAAATTTAAGACCCCTATTATAGCCTGAACACAGCATGTTAAATACACTAACGGCCACCTCGATAAAGCTGTACGATCCATCACTGTCTGCCCGTCTCAGGCCGGTGAGCCCAGTGTTCGCTCATCTCAGAGGCCGTCTTCACCGTAGGCAGCTGGGCAGAGAGCGGACGGGTGACGCGCCAGTGAATCTGCTCTCGTAGGGAATTGTCAGCCAATTAATTATTACGCTTTCCCCTAACGTTCCATCGGAAAATGGCCCCTTTCCAATGGAGATTAACTTATCAGCCTGCCAGGCCCCACTTACTATCTCCGATGCTCCATTTCATCCATTAATCCATCTGTCACTAAATAGATGGGAGGAGCAAGTGCAGAAATTCCGGAAGGCTGACAGCCGCACGTGTCTGACTTCCATACTGCTGACGACCTGGATGTTTGATTGCAGCTGGCAGAGCTGAAGATATGACTGCCTTATGTCCATTGCATGCACCTGATAGCATAAGAAACGAAACATTAGAGTTATCACGGTTGCACAATGATGCTGTACTGTAAAAAAAAAATCAAGCAACACTGCTTAAAATATTACTACAGTTTATACACCTGTTGGGTGGAAAATGGTGCCAGATTTAACCAGTGACAAATCTTTCCATATTCAGAAATGCATTATATTCCACAATTTATGAGACTTCCATGATTTCTTCTCTTAAGGGAACTTTTCTTGCACATTGTGAGGCACCTGTGATGGGCTCGATTGTCAGATTTCTTGCCATATCTGAAATCCCAATGGCACGTCTACTACCAATATACTAGTTCCAGCTGTTATCTTCCACACTGCTGCTGCTTAATCCTTATGGCTTCTGGCGTTACGTTCTGGTAACACAGGGCTAAAAACACACTGGTTGACAGGATTCCCCATCAGCCAAGAGCAATTCAGAGATTTGAATCCTAAGTTCCTTCAGTTCTGTTTTGAAGACAGTGGCACAGTCTCTACATTCTACTTCTGAACCTCCGGAGCCTCAGAGATTCAAACTAGGGGTTAGCTTGACTTTCTAATGGGATTAGCCTAATTAATGACTTGGGAAATCCAAACATTTCAGGGCAACTGGTATAGCTGTGCAAGTCATCACAGGCCTGACTCTGTAAGATGATTATTATTTTATTCCTGGCAAGAACCACCACGGACATACATAATTAAAGCTGTGGGATTTCCTGAAGAAGGCAACACGAGACAGTATTGGATATAGGGACTTTATCATCAGCAGCGTGTAGGGCACATCTCATTCTCACATAGTGATCTTTCTGTACTTTAGATGGTCCTCTGGAATGCAAGAATCGATGATACAGTATCAAAGGAATTCCAGTCGTCTAGCAGTATCAAGAGAGAGTCTATGGGAAGCTAATTCTGCTGGAAGACCTTCATCCTTTGTGTTGGATACTGTGTGTGTGTGTGTGTGTGTGTATATATATATATATATATATATATATATGGTACTTTCAATTCATCTCTGTGAGTAGGGTGTTGGAAGTAAAGAGCTGAGGGGGGGAATGGTAACAAACTCAGGCGTATAAACAGACTCCCTTAACATTCTACTGCATAGAATTGGATTTTTTACTCTTCATCCCATGTAGTGTGCAACTTAAGATTTGATTTTGAGATGCTCAAATCAAGCGATGGACAAATTTCCCTTGAAGAAAGTGACCTGATCCGTACAAATCAACGCAGGTTCCTTTGCCTGGCAGATACTCGTTGGCTCTTATTTATTTATCCTTTGTTTAATTGTGAGAAAGTGCTGCAATGGCAGGAGCCAGATTAAGCCAAATGAGGTAGAAACACAGCAGTAGGCTGAAGCAGTTAGAGTAGGACTAGATGGCTGTAAGCAGTGGGAGGCTCCATTTCTGATACTGAGTAGGACACTTTCGTTTGAAAGTTGAATGTTTAGTTAAGGCCTTGTTAGCTGCTTTTCTCTGAGTGTTTGGTCGGCATTTTTGCTGGGAACCTTTTCCTGTCTTATGAGTCATTAAATTGCTTTTCTCTTTGGACTGTAGCTGCAAGATCTCTCTGCCTTCTATAAATCCTCCATCACGATTAAACATGTGCTGAGAGTTTTTTTAGAGTGGTTCTATTTTAATTTTTTTTTAAACCCTACTTAATTTAATTATATCCCACCTGCTTCCTAAATATAAAGTGTATGGGCTGATAGCTACAGACTACATTATTATTATTGTTTTTTATAATAATAATAGCACATGTGTGGGCACTGAATGTATGGTGAGGGACCATCCAGAAGGTGGAATTCTCTACTTCAGGAGATATCTGTTTTCCCTTGTTTTCACGCACCTGCCCCCTACAGGTGATGCCTGGACATGGGCATCATGTCCATTTGCACCGTGAGAGGTGGCAGCCCAGCCTTGCACCATGCCCACCTGTGTGTCACCATTTTGCCCAGTTCATTTTTAAAAATTGCCTTCTTGGGAGCTTTCCATCCATGGGCTGGTGCACATGATCATTTTCTGAAGTGCGCAGTATTTCATTTTTGATGGTTATTGAAATATGCAGGGTTTTCTGCTTAACAGAGCACCAGAATATATAGCTTTCTCTTCGAGCATCAATAATGCTGAAATTATCACCTAAACAACAAAAAGTACAAGTATTCACCAAAATAGCATTCTGTCTTCCTGTCTATGAATATAATGAATGTATGTCTATCTGTCTATCTATGCATAATTTACACAAAACGTTACTTGCCATTTTGAATTAGCACTAAGACAATGTTGTATATGCCCTGTGACCCAAAGCAAGATAAACGGTTGGAAGATGGATGGATGACTGGATGAATGGATGCATGGATGGATGATTGAACAATGCGATTCATTTCACAAACTGGAATTTCCTGTGCCCACGCATCTTCTCCTGGTCAGGTTTGCAGCAGGGAGTTCAGTCTATCCCAGGTCGCAGCAGACACCCTAGACGGGCTGCTGTTCATCGCAGGGCACACACACTCACTTGGTGATACACCTTGAGTCATTTAGAGATGGCAATTAACCCTAAAATCTAGCACAAAGGATAAAGGTCTTCCAGTAGAATTATCTTCCCATGGATTCCCTCTTGATACTGTACTGCAAAACTGGAGACATTAAAACAAAAGATTAGGAGCAAATGGATATTTGGCGTTTGGGATAGAACAGCAGCTCTTTCAGTAGATGAGTGAGCATGTTCATGAAAAACAAAGCAGCATAGAAAGTTGATGTTTGTATTTAGATTTGATATGTTTGCTCACTGGCATTTGTGTGTATGTTGATAATAACATGTGTGGTTGCATGTACTGTGGGCCACAACTACTTTTTGAATTATGAAAGTGGGCTGTCAAATGAAAAATGCTGGGAAATCCTGCACTATAGATACCTTCATAATGCAGTACAAAACATCCGTAATTGATATACCGACCATTATAATGCATTATGAAGGTATCTATAGTGCATTATAGACTACAGCTTTAAGTAAAGTGTGACCTTTTTTAGGTAATTATAATTCCACATATAAAAGACTTGATACAGGGTGCAAATATTAGATGCATATTTACTATGGAATATTACTGTACTCACAGTAAGAAGGTGGATGGATGGATGGATGGATAAGCATCCATAAGCAAATTCATACACATTCATACAACCGACTGTATGATAAATAGCAGGAAGGAACAAAGAAAACAAAGAGTGATTCAAAGTCTAATTTTACAGTATCAATAATAGAACAATGAGGGAAAAATATGAATGTGGAAATGTGGAGTTTACATAAAGAAGCACAAGATAAAGACAATGTGATTAAAAGAGAAACAAGGACAGTGAGTTTGTTTTCTTTTACTTTGTATTCATCTCATGTTTTCTGTTGTCAGATTTCACGTAAAATATTCCAGTTTAGTTTAGGAATCTGTCACGGGTGACAGTCCTGACATGATTTATGCATAGTTTTCAGTCTTGCTAGAATGTCAGCCCTCATTTTGCGTTAAAAACGAATTAGTAAAAAATAAATAGTTTTATCGAACCCTTCACCATATTCTGTTTTCTTCAGTTTTCATCAGTTTTTCATCAGCTTTATCCAAAAAAACCCAAATGCACTGATAATTTGTTCCCATCTACTGTATGTGTAACCTCTCACACTATCGATTGTGATTCCTGTGTGATGAGGCATCGATGTTGTAACGTTTGCTGAAATGGAAACTAGACACGTCTTCTTACACCCACGCATGACCAGAGACACGTGACTCATACACTCAGGCCTGACAGTCCTTACTGCAAGACAGAACCACAGCAAGCCATAATGGAGTGTATTGAAAGAACCAGGAAAATGTTCATTTCATCTAATTAACTATCTAGACGACACAATACGAGAAAGTATGGCCATCCTGACTCCAAGGAAATCTGGGTGTAATATTTAGCAATAAAATTATATTCCCAAATCTACACGTACGAAGTTGGTACAGCTGTAGCCAAAAAAACTGGTGGCTGTACACTGACAGAAAAAAAGAGCACCAGTTTGTACCTTTGCTTGTCACTGGGGCTGAGCCCTCAAGGGGCTGCCAGTTGTACATTTACTGTAGAAAAATATACCTTTTAGTCTAATTTAAGGTACAGAAATTGACTCTGAGGAACAACATTAACAACAAACAACATTAATGTACCCCCAATGGTACAAAGATGTTTCTCATAGTTCATTTCCGTATTTTAAAAGGTACAAGTACCTACAGCTAGGGTACAACTGACGAACCATTTATAGTACAGCCCCAGTGACAAGCAGAGGTACAAATTGGTATTCTTTTTTCTGACAGCTGAAAAGCAAAGTGTGGTTCTACTACAGTAAGTATTAATGGGGGACTGATCACTTTTACAGCCCAATCTCTCTTTTTTTCTGACAGCTGAAAAGCAAAGTGTGGTTCTACTAAGTATTAATGGGGGACTGATCACTTTTACAGCCCAATCTCTCTTTTTTCTGACAGCTGAAAAGCAAAGTGTGGTTCTACTAAGTATTAATGGGGGACTGATCACTTTTACAGCCTAATCTCTCTTTTTTCTGACAGCTGAAAAGCAAAGTGTGGTTCTGCTAAGTATTAATGGGGGACTGATCACTTTTACAGCCCAATCCCTCTTTTTCTCTGACAGCTGAAAAGCAAAGTGTGGTTCTACTAAGTATTAATGGGGGACTGATCACTTTTACAGCCCAATCTCTCTTTTTTTCTGACAGCTGAAAAGCAAAGTGTGGTTCTGCTAAGTATTAATGGGGGACGGATCACTTTTACAGCCCAATCTCTCTTTTTTTCTGACAGCTGAAAAGCAAAGTGTGGTTCTACTAAGTATTAATGGGGGACTGATCACTTTTACAGCCCAATCTCTCTTTTTCCCCTCTCTTAACTTTCAGATCTCTTGGCCTTTGTTACCTGAATGTTGCAAAAGGTCTAAATAAGCTGGAAAAGATGTTTGTAATAGGTTTTGATGTCTGGCTGTTTGATGAAATAAGTGGCGGTTTAAACGGGGTATGATTTTGTGGAGGCATTCTATGTGCAATAAAGTAAAATGACACAGGGAGAGAGTATTGGACAGAGTAACTGAAATTGCTTGGTGGAGAAGCCTTTGTTTGCAATGACAGCTTCAAGACATGTCCTGTATAAAGAATAATCTCTCACATTGTCCAGGTGGGATTTTGGTCCATTTTTTTTGAAGACACGTAAACAAATTTGTGATATAATAAAAAATGTTCTTCTTTATTAACACATTAAATAAGACAATACATTTTAAATATAAGCAAGTTAAAGTGGAATTTTATAGTTGGCCAGCTACCCCACTACTTCTGTAGTTTGTTGTTTGTATTCATAATTGACAAAAATGATACATTTCAGCCAGGTTAGTGAAAATACAGTAAAGATCCATCCATGCATGTTCTATCCCTGTCTGTCCTACCTAGGTTAGCGTGGGGTGCAGAGCCTATCCTGGAAGCAAAAATAAAGATACATCCATCCATCCATCCATCCATGCATGTTCTATCCCTGCCTGTCCTACCCAGGTTGGCGTGGGTCTGGAGCCTATCTCGGAAGCAAAAAAGAAAGATCCATCCATCCATCCATGCATGTTCTATCCCTGCCTGTCCTACCCAGGTTGGCGTGGGTCTGGAGCCTATCTCGGAAGCAAAAAAGAAAGATCCATCCATCCATTCATCCATCCATGTATATTCTATCCCTGCCTGTCCTACCCAGGTTGGTGTGGGGTGCAGAACCTATCCTGGAAGCTGTAGATGAAAATGATAGGGTTTTCCCCATCCCTGATAACCCCATGATTAATAGCTCCTGCTTTAAATAACAATACAAAGCAATAAGTGAGAGTTAGGTCACTCCAGCCCAGCGCCACAGAAACAACCCTGGATTGATGCCCAGACTCTTCATCACCATTCACACAGTGAGTTATACTTCTGCCAGTTTCTGAACATACAGCTACTCAAACAGATGAGGCTATGAATCCCGCTTTCTTTAAGACCTCAATAAGTACCTGAACCTTGCCTTATTGTTAATCATCACTCATGATCTAGGGAGCTCAGATAATATTCTGTTTTGCTGCAATATACAGCTTGCTTATGCATAGGTTACAGAGCAGCCAGCATAGTCTGCATTCTGCAGTAGGAGTTCCCTTAATGTGTAAAAATGATGTATAAATTGCTCTGGTGAACAGAAACCACCTGGCATCTATGGTGTTTTTGGGTTCTTGAAAAGCAATATATTAATTCAGTGTATTATTATTATCTTTGTAAGAATGATCATGTAAAGTTCTACTTGTGACAGTATTCAATATAAAATAATTAAAGCATATACGAGTATATCAGTGGCAGGGAATATTAGATTACAGTGTGAAATTCCTCTCTCTCTATAGGAGACAAAAGCCTCCAGACTGGAAACGTGCCAACGGGTCAAATTAAACACAGAGGTCACATCTTGTGACATGGGGGCATGTCCCTGGTTATAGAGGTTTCCAAGACTGGGGGTCTAATAGAGTGTGTGTGTGTGTGTGTGTGTGTGGTGGGGGTGGGGGTTCC
Source organism: Paramormyrops kingsleyae (assembly GCF_048594095.1). Taxonomy (NCBI): domain Eukaryota; kingdom Metazoa; phylum Chordata; class Actinopteri; order Osteoglossiformes; family Mormyridae; genus Paramormyrops; species Paramormyrops kingsleyae. The sequence goes on along the minus strand of NC_132821.1, from coordinate 35,051,004 downwards.
ACTGAGATGCTGAGGGTGTTGTCACCATACCCAGCAAACAAGAGAACAGAGACTCTTTTCGCCTTGAAAACAACCCGCTACTTTTCTCAGCAGACCAAGGGTCGAATTAAGCTATGCACACTAGGCCAGACAAGCAAGGGTACTGAACATTTGTCAGGAAAACAAATACAGGCACAGAGACCTTTGCACAGTGATGTAGAAAAAGAGACTGTACACATACATCAATACTTTTATAGGGCACATTGGGGACAGAGACATATCTGGCTGTGGAGATAACATCTGGTATACAGTATTTGTTTTTAGTTACTTATTTATCCCTGTTATTAAGAAATGATACACACTAGGAACATGACACAGATATGAGTATTTGAGTTATGATTTCCCTGCCACAAAGGTAGAATATATGCTCTAAAATTCTCTTATGTGTGTTTTTCTGCTCCGCAAAAATCCACTGTACCATGACCGCGTTCTCAGCTGTTTGTTCTGTTGTTTCCTGTGACAGGGGGTGTGGTCATCAGTTTGTATAGACCAGGGATATAGATTACGGAACCTGTGGTGCTTTTCAATAGCTAACAAAAAACCAATTCAAGCAAACAAAAAACAAACAGACCTAAATATATAAATGCTAAACAAACAAACAACCAGGTAACATAACTATTCAGGGCCTAAGAACTATTAAGTGTTCTGCTTCTGTCAGGGTCAGCTCCCGTCCTACCCTGCCCGGCTCCTCCACGTTTGGCCAGCAGGTGTTGCTGACCATCCTATCCTCCTCCCTGTCTCTAGTCTTTCAGCCCGTGTGCTCTCACCCTTCTTCAAACTGCTGCATGGCTCAGTAGGTTAAGCATGTAATATAGACTGTTACTCCATGACCCTGGGTTCAAGACTGGCCAGTGACCAATTTCATCTGTTTATGTATATTTCTTGTTTTTGTTTCCCAGTGTTTATTTTCTATTCGTTTTCTTGTCCTGGGTTTTCCCTGCTTGTGTTCTGTTTTGTTCCATTCTGGTTCTAATTCTCTTTGTGTTCTATTCCTAGTGTTTAATTTCCAGCATGTAGCTAATGTTCCTAGTTTTTGGTATTAAGTTCCCTAGTTTCTGTGTGTGTTAATTATTAGTTTCACCTGTTGCCCATTTTCTTGCCAGTGCTTGTTAATCGTTCTATTCTGTTGCTTGTTGTCCCGTGTCCTGTGTTGATTAGTTAATTGATTATGTCCTACACCTGTTACTTGTTTGCCCTAGTTTTCCATGAGTATTTCAGTGTCTGCCCTGCTCTGTTCTCAGTTGTTAGATGTTACGCTGTGCTGTTAGGTTTATGCTAATGTCGCTGTATTTCCTCCTAGTTCTGGTCCTAATGTTGCCCATTTCCTTTTATATGTTAGCTTATTGGATTTATTTAATTTTATTTTTAATTTATTTAAGTTTAGTTTAGTTCTGACCCCTCGTGGTCTTTTGTTTTTTGTATTATTGTTTTATTAAATGAATCTCGTTTCTTGGAGCCGTAACTGGATTGTCGCCTTTTCCTGCGTGCGCCATGCCATGACAACTTCATTAAATAATTTATTGAACATGGATGGATGGATAAATAGATAAAATGAATAATAGCATGCAATGTAGCACAGCTGTCTGTTTTCTAGAACCTAATCAAACAATCAGTGGCCAAACGGAGTGGCTGACTCACTCCAGCATATTCCCACCATCTCCACAACCTAACCCCCCCCCTGCAAGACTAATTATCCTTTAAAAAGTAATTAGGCCAGTCAGGGCCAGCTGTATTCAGGCGACTATGGAATCTTCTGTTAGCTTTGTGTATAACACGCTAAACATTCCATAGTGTTTCACTCTCCTGGGACTGGAACCTCCAGTCTTTAGGCCCATTTCTGTAATCGCAAGCTACTTGTGCTAAATTACTTAACAGCTTGTTGTTATGGAATTTTGAAGTCAAAAACAAACAAAACACTATTTACTTGGCCAATAAGTCCAGTGAATTCAAACAAAATGGGATGAATGGCTAAAATGAAAAAAACCCAACTTGCCCGGTTCACAGATAATCGGCAATTATAACATGCATAGGCCCCAGACTGTCCGCATCCTCCTTGAAGGCTGGAAACCTTCTCGAGGAAACAGCTGGTCACAAGGACACAACATCAGGGTCACATCCGCATTTCTGGATTAGCATGACAATTGAATTCTGTGACCAGTACTCTGATTAAAACTGATGGCCCACTTATTTTCCTGAACACAGGACTACAGTAGTAGTAGTACGATAGTAATAGGTAATTTCAATAAAGGATTTCACACCGCTAAAGGTAGCTGGATCCGTATCCAGAGTAATTTGACAGAGTACCACTAGGGTCTTCTGTGCCAACATGCTATCTTGTTTTTCTACAAAGACTCATTTTTATCATATTGTAGGCTGTCCTGGGGGTTTTGGGCTTGTTTAATAACTTGGAAGGAATATCTTCTTGGAAACTCCAACTTCACCAGTTCTCCTATGGAGGTCACCCCCCCCCCAGCTAAATCTATAAGGTGTTGCATAGTTTTCTTCACAGTAAATAAATAAAGGACTTTATGGGGCAAGGCTACAAGGTTATTAAGAGATTATTGAAAATTGGTTCCACCGTCTCCCTGTTCTTCTCAACTGCAGACTGGTGTGATCTTCCTTCTTCACCTCTAGTGACCTGGCGTGACCTTCTAAAGCAAGCTAAGACCTGTGACAGCAAAGTGCCCACGTGAAGAAGATAAACTACAGGTCCGCCTTTCCGTTCCTGTCAAAATGGCTGTTTTCTCCCTCACTAATTGCGATGTATTTGTCCTTTCTCCTACCAATTCTACTTATCCGTGAATAGTCCTCAATAGTCTTCCCCAGAAGTATTCTAATAATCACAGACAATTAAACCCATGTTTTACTGCTAAAAAAGCCTGTGGCCCCCGACTGGAGGTAACACTATTTTCGTGGCCTTCAATCTAACACAAATAGAAACATTTTGTTAAACTATTGCAATTATAAATGGTAATCACAGCCAACAGCTGATGCAGCCTTAGGTTTTTAGTCAGAGTAGAAGTTCAATTATATTAACATTCCTTTGTTTTAACTGAATACACTGGGCGCTTAAAAAGACTGATTTACACATTTCAGATGTGTTTGTGTTCAGACCATTGGAAGCAGTTTATTATTTACATGAGTGAATTAATTTAATGAGATATTTAATGTCCAGGCTACATCTCACCCCTGGTCTCCCCAGCCAGGTGTCCTGTTGTGGAACAGGCTGAACACTCATTGTGAAAAAGAATGGATGGATATTTATTCCTAAGAACAGGATAATAATCCAAAAGAAAAATCCACAATGCATCATTGGTTGTCCAGTTGACATAGATTCTGACCGCAAAACAGAGTATTAAAACAACAGGACTAAATATATATATAAGGTAAATTATAAGAGGTCTGAAAAACGGAAGATTAATTAGTTAATTAGGAAAGTATTTTTGAATAAGGCATATTCCTTGTCTGCTTTTCTGTTGCCAGGAGACAATTGCAGTATTTAAGTGTAATTTTCTACCTATTTAATGATGGTAATAATTGTAGTAATTACTTTGTAATTAAGGCTTGTGTAATTGCTTTTTTAGTATAACACTGCTGAGATGCTTTTTGTCCTTTTTTGTCTTACCTTCAGCGATAATTTTGTATGACATCAGTATAATCATAATATATAATACAGAATAATCATGTGTTAATGCATGTCATTGACATGGAAATAATCAAAAATCGTGAAGGAAGGTCTGACACAGACTCCTGCAATTGTGAAGCTCTTATTTTAATTGTTCCTCGACACAGATTCAGAGATATCTTTTGCGTTTCCTGCACACCTTCCTGACGTCGCTGGCTGGAAAAACAGCTATCATAACCTTCTGCTAATTCACACCAAGACTGAGCTTCTTGCCTTCTGAGACAGTCCTGCCATCCACCATGACATCACTGATCAGCCTCGATCATCTATGCTGTCTCCATCAAGGTCTGCAGGAACCGCACAGCAATGATAGATGACCAGCTGTCCTGCTGACTATATTGTATCTACCGGTCTCCCGATTCACCCTGCATAACATCACAACGATCGCACCTTTTTTATGAATATGCAGAATATGCAGCTCTGCGTCTCGTCCAGACACCTCTTATCTAGACCAGTGTTTCTCAAACCAGTCCTTGGGGACCCCCAGATGCCCCACATTTTTGCTCCCTCCCAACTCCAAGGTCCCTGAGGACTGCTTTGAGAAACACTGATCTAGACAACTGTAACTCTCTACTGTCTGGATTACCTGCTTGTGCTGTCAAACCACTGCAAATGATTCAAAATGCAGCAGCATGCCTGGTATTCAATCAGACTAAATACGCTCAGGTTACACCCCTCCTTATCTCTCCTCACTGGTTCCCTATTGGAGATTGCATCAAAGTGAAATCCTGGGTGCTGGTTTCTAGAGCTAGTAATAGAAGGGCACCCATCTTCATCAAGACCCTTGTCAGTCTGCAAACCAATATACCACCTGAACACCATGTGAGATGTTTCGCTATACATGTTTCTCAATTGTGGTTCCCCACTGGTGTAATGAGCTGCCAAATCACAGGTTCCTTCCTAACCTTCAGTAAACTCCCCTAGACCTATCTGTTCCAGGAAAAACTCTACTTGTCAACGCCACTCTGTGTTCCCTTGCAGGTCTCTTGTGTTCTCTGAATACTCTTAGTATTGCACTTTGTCTTTTGACTGAATAGTCCCATTAGGATCTTGCTATATTTGAAATGCTCTGTATAGCTCTTGCTCCAATACTGCTTACACCTGTGCCTGGGTATTCTTTGAAAACTCAGCCTAGCTGAATTAATGCCTAGCCAGCTACTTGACTGCTATTTGCTTGCAATATACTATTTGTAGTACTTTGTTTTGGACAAATTGTTTGCTAAATACAAAATGTACTGTATATGTTGTAGGACGTCAAGCCATTATTTCCATCCATCCATCCAGACGATTCCAGAAAGCCCAGGACATGACAGAAGAGACTTTGGACAGGACACCAATTCATTATAAGGCAAACACATTCACATCCTTATAATGGCAACTTAAAGACTCTGGTCCACTTATCTGCATGTTTTTAGACTAGAAACCCACATGAAGAGAGTAAACATGGAAACACAACAGACAGAGATCAGGGGCATGAATAAGACTGAACACCTTGTGAGACCACAGTGCTACTCGCTGAGCCAGAATGTCATATGATATGACAATAAATATGGTTTGTATTACACTGGCCATAGATAGGTAAACACAAATGAAAAAGAAAAAGAAAAAGATAAACAAATGAAATGGGTTTCCCCAGAGGTCCGAGGTGAACCGTTGAGGATGGTGCTTGTGAGCTTCTGGCCCTTAGGGGGGCTGCCCTTGTTATTAAGGGAACCCCCCGCCCCCCCCTTGCTGCAGCAGCTTCCTCACTCCTGTCTGCGCTAGGCCACAGTGAGTGTTGATGTGGGGGGTGAGAATCTGGCTCCCAGGAGCTGTCTGTGAGCGTCACTGCTGGCCTTGAGATTATTAGTATTGACGGCGTCCTGAACTGGACTTGTGACTTCAGTGTTTCAGATCCCAGCTGTGCTGCAGAACTAAAACTCATAATAACATTACTCACCGCTGGAAAAAAAACACGCTACCACACGCTACCAAAGACTAACCCGAATATATCGGTTATATCATTGTACCAAACCCAGAATTATGACGTGTTTAAATTATTGTTAATTACTCTTGGTGTTGAACTAGTTTGCGCCTATTCTAGAAATGAATGCCAATTCTGTCTGAATAATTAATTTGTGTTGTGTGATGTAATGCACTCTCTCAACATTGGATTACTCTCAGATGCCCAGTACTGCTTACACAAACATTTTAGAGTCTGCAGCTCCTTCCACATCTGTTACCGTTGCCTTTATGAATCTTTTTTGGTCAGTAGCGCTTAATTGTAAATGGAACACTTTAGGTCATAATGCAAAGTTGAGAATGGCTTCCTGCAGAAGATGCATATGAAATCGAAGCAGTTGAGTTGTGTATTTGTGAATGAAACTTGCATTCAGTGGACTGAGGCTCTCTTGGGCTCTGTAGAATTTCAGCATTTCAGCTTTGGAAAAGTGATATGTAAAACCAAGATCTTTTGGGAATTTTTGAATCAATCAGATTGAGTATTATATATGTATATACAGTGTACCATGTGCAGTTAATACCATTCATAGCTCAAATGCTTTCCATTTTTATTGTGTAAGTGTAGCAGATGTGAAATGGCGGAGACAGCAACAAGGCATGGAGGGATCAATTCTTCGTTTTATTTTATTCTACCTGCACCACGAAAGCAGAATGGGGATTGTACACACACGTAGTCAACTGCAGTTTCTCCCGCTCCCTGCACAAAAATGTAAAAAGTTAAATAGGAAAATTACATGCAATTTTCCTCCAAAACTAACTTTTAGGTACTGAAACATGCATATAAAATGACTGCACACTATCACATATTCATGTTACTTATTAATTAAGCAGTTTAACCGTTCCAATTCACAAAATGTGAGAGAGCTGACCGCAGCCTGCTTACCACAACAGCACCCACTGTGCCTCTGAGGAGCCGCAGAGGCGCACAACAAGGTGCGTGCGTAAGGTGTAACTGCAAGCTAAGCCCCACCTGCAACCCGGAGCTATGGAACCCTCCACATAATCATTTAACCCACTCATTTATATAACCAATTACCATTCAAAGTTGAGTGAAGTTGACTCATAAAATCCATCCATCCATCCATTGTCCAACCCGCTCATCCTACTGGGTCGCGGGGGGTCCGGAGCCTATCCCGGAAGCAACGGGCACGAGGCAGGGAACAACCCTGGATGGGGGGCCAGCCCATCGCAGGGCATGACTCATAAAATATAAAAAAAAAACATATAAAAGAAATAAAATATTTCCACTGCTACATAAGGATAACTGAATCGGTTTCAGTTGCATTTGATTATTGCTTTCATGTTGTCTCAGGGTTTAATTAATTAATTGGGATTTATTGTGCATAATTTGTGGCTCAGTGGGTTAGGGTTAGGGTTAGGGTGCTGTGCTTATGACCCAGAGGTCCCTGGCTCAAATGCCAGAGTTGGCAGACTGCTGTCCCTATTGGGCCCCTGAGTGAGGCTCTTACCCACCATGGACCATCTGGCCCTGCTTTCTCAATTGCATGCTGCTTTGGATAAAAGTTTCTGCTAAATAAAATGTAATGAACAATGTTATACTCATCAGCATCACTCTAATTTACCTTTAAGAAAGTTAAATATAAGTAATATTAGTAACTGTTAAGGATCTTTTTATTCCCGTTTACTACTGTAGTAATGTCCCTTTTGGAAAGAAGAAACAAATATTTCACGCCGCTTACTGTGAGCTGTGACCAATGTCAAATACAATGTAATTTTTTTGTTGTTTAGATAAACTTGTGATTTTTAACTTGTCCTCTACAAACTGTGAAATCGGCAAAGAATAACTTTCACTGCTGCCTCCTCTGACTTCTTACGAATGGCGATAAAGAATTATTATCAATCTGCACACACAGCTCAGTATCGGCTGTTTACAGCTGTCACTCAGACTACTATTGAGTTATATATAATGATTAGCAAATTCCTCTTTGTTGCTCATAATCCCCCCCCACCCCATTATTTTCACAGAGGTATCTTCGATTGCATAGCTTGGAGTAAAAGCTAAATATTCAGACATCTTCATTTTCTCGGCCCCTTAATCTATTCCAGCGGTTATGAAAAGTAACAAAAGGTCCCCCTAAAGATGTTCCCTTGGCTGAAGAGAGTGAGGATTTCTGAAGCTTATTAGAAAGCAGTGCCCCGGGTCCTGAATGGGCTCAGGAAATCAGAAGGAGCCAGTCGGGGAGGGATGTGTGTGAAACGAACGGCTCTCCAAGTCCAGTCATCACCTGCTGGTGCCAGCGTTGGCCTCATGGCGTCTGGCTCCTACACAGAAAATAATCAATCAAGGTGCATGAATGACGCCACATTAAACACACACATATATACCCACAAATCGCTGCACAATCTGTCTTCCCAAATGATCCTTTCATGCAAAACAGTATCATTTCAACTAATTGGATAATTAAAATAACATACAGCTGGACATGACCTATTAGCTCCTGTAGCAGTTGGGTTCTCTAGCGAATAACTCACATGGCGAGAGCCTGATGTTGTACTATACAGTATGTCCTGCTCAGTGTGTACCGCTCTGTCTGTTTCTCTGATGCAGTGCCTGTTGTTTGAGGAGCCTGGAAATTTCCCCAGCAGATCTACTTTTAAGACAAGGCGTGATTAGGGAGAATCGGACTGTCTAGCTACACTCTGCTACACCCCTAGCTATGCTCTGCTACGCCCCTAGCTACACTAGAATGGCCTGCGACGGGCGCTTTTTGAAAATGCAAACAGAGCTAAATGTGCAGAGATCGCAAATTTGGGCTGAGCTGGTCTTTCGAGAGCGGGGCAGTTATTAAAGATGCCCATTTAATGTACTTCTCTGCATCTGGCTTTTGCATTAGCTACTGATTTCGGGGATCAAAGCCAGCACTGAAACATGCAATGCAATAAATAAATCTCGCCGTGTTTGATGTAAATGGCTCCTTCTTGCTTTTCCGTTCCTTTGAATTCAGCAAACAGCACGCCAGGCCGGCACTGGTGCGCTAAACAGTTTATCCCAACCTTATTTCTGAAATACGACACACGCATGACGCGGATACTGGGCTTTCCAATATTGCACAACTTCTTGAAAGCTAAGGAAGTGGCAACAGGAAAGAATAGTGGGTAACACTTTACTTAAGGCTGTGTTTTTTAGTAATTTATATGCACATTCATAAAAAACAATGCATTCATAAATCATTTATCAAAGGCATACATTATAGACATGTTTATTATGCATTATGAATGCTTTATGAAGCTCTCATCTATAATACACTATAGATACCTTTATAATGCAACACAAAGCATTCTCAATTCTTATACCAACCATTATAATACATTCTGAATGTATCTATAGTGCATTATAGATGAGAGCGTTACTGAATTGTGGAAACCGTAAGGACTGCAGTGTTATTAAAGCATTTACCAAAAAAGCATACAACAACAAGAGGAGACCTTTCATGTAATTCAGCCCTTTCTCTTATTTAGATGATTACAGTGGAGTCAATGTGTCTACAATCATGTATGACCTCGTATGTATACCTATGTGTAAGAAACCTGTCCGTTTCAGTATTGGCTGCATACATTCGTTGAGGTGTATGCAAATTAATTCATCAGCTAAAAGCTTGTTCCCCTCAGCCAGTAGGTTAGATGAGATCTGAATTATCCTGACAAGTTTATTCACATTTTTAAAATTAAAGTCCTGGAAAATATTGGGTGGGACAAACACCACTGTTTTGAAAATTTTGTGGGATATATCCCCCCCCCATGAGTGACACCTTTGGATGATTAATATCTAAATGGGGGTAATACATTATCACATACCCACCAGGATACATCTGTATGCTGAACCTACAAGTATTATCCAAACCTTCTTCTGTAATATGGTAATATAACGTATCATATTTTAGTGGAATGCAAGCCCAGTCATCCGTGGAGCATCCCTCAGGATTTTGTAAAAACAGTTTTTGAGAACTCTTAAAAAAGAAACGTTCATTATCCTGATTCAATAATTTGGAAGAAACATCACAAGGTTAGTAGTAATTAACGAGCAACAGGCTTTGCCTGGAACTTTTTAATTGCTGACTGTAGTTAAGGATTCACCATTAACGGCAACCCACACTTCCAGATTGCTACACTTAGGCTCAAATGATTGGCATTATGTATTCCTGTTTTTCCCAGAGAAGCTACATTTATATAAGACACCTCAGTTTGTGAGCTCTAATAACCTGTAATAACATTAATCAAGAATGACATTTAATATGAACGCAGAGATATATCAACTCTCCCTGTCCAGCTGATGTCATTCTGAATGAAACACAGTTTTAATTACATTGTAATTACTCAACACAAACCTGGAAACATAAACACAAGCACCAGTTAACTATGTACTGTAATTTCACCCCAGGATCTGATATAAAAATTCTGCCTGTTTCATGGACCTCTGTACCTGAACTACAGTGAAGAGGTCTCAAAGAACGTCTTTCCATCTTTCCAGAATGAAGGACATTTGTCAGTGGATGGAGAGAAAGGCTCATGGGCCTTAATACTGCATCTTACCACAACATACATCACATTGGGGGGGTGGGCAGTGGTGACCTAATGGTTAGTGAAGTGCACTTGTTTTCTTAAAATTGCGGGTTCATATCTCCAACCAGCAAAGTACCACTGAGGTACCCTGAGCAAGGTACCGCCCCCAAGCACTGCTCCCCGGGCGCTGAATTACTGTAGCTGCCCCCTGCTATGTCACAATGTCACATATGGGTTAAATGCAGAGGACACATTTCATTGTTGTGCACTGTTTGCTGTGGTGTGTCAACTATGACAACTAATCAATCAATTACCATTTATGGAATTGTGGAGACTCGGGTCACATCAGGTGACCAGTTTGAAAAGTCAATCGCGAGAGTAAGACAGGCAGGTGCTGAACTTTGGCTGTTCTTCTCCTGCTTTGTCTCCATACTTATCATCACATTATTCTTCTGACTGAGGCAGAAGTGCCTGCTGCTTCTGCAGACTTTTCTGGCGTATATTACCTGGCTGAGTGGCCAGTTTTTCCATTTTTTTTTAAACCACTTGAAACTGTTTTCTGAGAATTTTGACGCGTGTCAAGGGCTGGACAGTTGTTGTGGTTTTTAAAAGCAGCTGCCGCTGCTTGAGTGAGTGGCATTTTTTGAAGCGAAGGTTTAAAATAAGTGACCGATCTTTCTGGAAATGACAGCATTCTTTGGAAACCACCTGATATTGCTATTGTTAGTTCACTACCTACCTGTGTGCCGTAAGCTCTGCTAGCGGCTGACAGGACATCGGAAAAGTGGTCTCTGCTCACCTACAGGCCTGAATTTTGTCATCCTCATCCACACAGTTCCTTTTGTCTGACAGTTATTTGACAGCATTATGAAAATAACATTTGAACAATACATTGGCTTATGTACATCATTTAATGATCTCTATGGATTGATATATGCATTATTTATCTTCGGCAAACATCAGATGTATTCAGCAGCATAAATTTGTAATTCATTAAACTCATTGGCAGCTGCATCACTAATGTCATTAGAGTTTTCGAAAAGTAAACTCATACATGCATATTAAGTACATCAAAACCTTCAAAAACATCTTTATAAACTGTCAGTATTTTTATCAGATATTAATGGCAAAATGCTTCAATGTGAGTGAGATATGTATTTTTCATATTATTAAGAAAAATAGACATATATACATATGGGAAGAAATGAAATACTGACATAGAGGAACTTTGGTATACAGCATGTAAACTAGTTCTGACATGGAGAGGCACTGGAGATAGTTCTAGCAAGATCTCTGCAGGAATTTCTCAAATGTGTCATCAGTGCTTAGCGGGTGTTTTACTTCTGCCTTGCAGACATGCAGGTTTCTCAGCAAAAGGCCAAACCTTTTGCAGGGCGCCAAATGCTTCTCACCAGGGTGTCCCTGTGAGGCACCTGTTCATCCGTCTCTCTGTCCCTCCACTCTCTGGAAGTCCCTCTGTAGCATAATCACCCACCTTAATTGTGAGGCCTTGTCAGTTATCCGGAGCCCATTGTTCTTAATGTCTCTGTGAGTTGCTCCAAACTTTAGGGAAACAAGCCACAGTGTGACAGGCTAACATCTCAGTGACCAGGTGATGGTTACCATACTCCAACGTTACTGTATCCTTGTGCTGTTATTTTGTTGATTATGGATATTATGTAGACTTTGCTCTCAAATGGAAGTCGCATATCCAGCATCTGTTTAGGCCAATCAGTGAGCTTTGCTAAGTGGGAACCAATTGTGTATTCTGAAGTCGTTTCTGAATTTTCTCTTCAGGTTTATGTCTTCTTTTGGCTGCTGTCTCCTCCTTAGGTATGGAGTCCTGCCTGTGTCCAATTTCTGAGCTCAGTCACCTGACATCTCGTTTCTGGGTTTGCTGGATTCCCACACTTGTGGTGTGGGTTTAGCAGAATTTTTGGTCACATTTTTGCGTTGCTGTTTTGGTTCCCATATTGACTTTGTTTCTACCTTTTGGTCTCAGGGTCCTGGTTCCCATTCGGGGTACTTCTGTTTCTCTGCATCTGGGTACTCTTCTGTGTACACCTTGTCGTGGAGATGTTGTACAATCAACAACAAATAAAATTATTTTTACCAAGCAAAAACACAAAACAAAAAATAGAAATCCGGAGCCTGACTAAAAAAAGTCTCTCCTTCAACAACCCAACACAAAAACAACAAACTGACCTCGTCAGCTTACAAAAAAATCCTGCCTAAAACAAAGCCAACATCACTAATGCAAACAGACACTCCAGCAACTGACCAATCACTCCAACAGCAGCACGAGCAGCTCGTATTGATCACCTCACAGGGCATGTCACTTACCATATGTTTGCAGATGAAATTGGGTCAGTCCTTTCTAGTGTTCTTGACCACCCGTTCATATGTGAATGCTATATTAAACAGTTGATCACAGTGTTCTGGACAGTATTCTGTCACAACTACACTTGATGATTTTGATAAACAAGACCAGCATCCAAGATTTGTCAAGACCCAGACACATGGGCTCATGCACAGTGCCATGTTCCTCTGTGGACAGTGCAGGGGGTGTGTGGCTCTCTGGGTTCAGACTCTCTGCTTGTGATTGGAAAGCCATTGGTTCAAATCCCAAGGGTGACTAAGTAATATTACTACTGGGTCCTTCAACATAGCCCTTAACCCACAATTGCTCAAGGGACTGTCTGACCCTGGCCTCTCAGTCGCTTAGGATAAGAGTTTGCTAAATAAATAAATGCCATAATGTAGTACACTGCTGGAACCCCTCAGGGCATGGGGCAGCTGAACACTCACTTTGGATAAAATCACCTTCTAAATAAATAAAATGTAATGTAGAGAACCTGAAATACCCCAAACAGGAACCATGGCCCTGGAACCAAGGCAACAAAACCTAGACCCAAAGATCTACTAAACCAACATCCATCTATTCTGTGCTGGAAGAACACTCAGGTAAAGAGGATTTGGTGGAGCAAGGGAATAGGACACAGGAACTAGAAGATAAAATCAAACAAGAGGGATTACAGGACCGACAGCACAGAAATGAGACTTTGACAAACAGGAGTGGAGTGCAAGCCCAGGCAGCAGCTAGGCTGACCTCCAAGCAAAGCTCTCTGCTCACAGTCTGGCATTGCCAGCTCCTATTAACCAACCACAGACCGCCCCTATTTTACCCTGGCTGGTATATTTCAGCAGCACCGGTGGAACAGATTCTAATCATTATGTCTTATTGTGGGTGGGTGGACCAGACACAAAGAATTCACACTTGTTTTAATGATGTTTAAAGACCATTTCTAGCGAAATAAGATGCATGAAGAGGAAAATAAGCTGTTTGGTTTGAAAGTTCTGGTTTCCTATTGCTCCAAGTATTTTATTTTCTTTACTGGTAATACAGTAGTTGTTTTATTAATTAATTTTCACCCAAATATTTTCTTTTTTCCGTGGGTTAGCTTCACCACAGTTACCTCTGATGCAAATGTACATAATCATGAATATTATTCTGATTTTACTTTGTAATACCATTACATAACAATTTGTGATTAAACAATTAAATTATCTAAAAATGGGTATTCACATTCACATAACTCATATCTCTTGGTTAAAAAAAGGAAAAAAAATCTCAATTAATTTCATGAAAGGCGAGATCCATGGGCCTGAATTTTAAGCATAAAGGAATTTAATTCAAAGTCGAGAGAAAACCACAGTACAAAGTCTTTACTTGCTGAATAAATGTATTCAGTCATCCAGACATATGTGGGCATTTGCCCACTTACTTCCCTCAGCCATGGTTCTATCCATGACAGCTCAGGACCAAAGGTGGGTGTGATTCAGCCACACGGAGGCTTCAGCGACTCTGCCTGTCAGTGTGTGATTAAGTCGTTATGCCACCGCGAAGGTGGTGGCGGGGACCTGAAATGGTGACCTCGAATGAGCCATGTGACATTACAGCAAGCAAGGTGGCTGATCATGCTCAGTGTTTTTGAGAAGACTTTGAAAGCGTGTTTTTCCTCCGCAGGTCGGATGAGAAGGTCTGCGCTCCGCGCATCACTGTCGCGACTCCCAGACCCCTTGTGTCTGATAATAGGTAAATAAAACCTTGAATAACATTCCTCTTCAAGGAGTAGGCCTAGCCTCTTACAACGGCGGGTGGGTTTCAGAAACTAAATATCAGTATCATTTTATCACAAGTGCCTTAGTTTTATTCCTCAGTCCGACGTCTACATAGAGCCAGCACCAGTAAATATCTTATTTTGGAAAATATCGATTGCTCCTCTCACTCTGCTAAAAGCCTCCCTGGTATTCCTGTATTTTTCTCTTGCTAAAATTACATTTTTCTGTCCTGGTGGTATCCATGTAATTTAGACAAACAAATTCGAGCCGCAACGCCATCACTCACTGTTTGAAATGTGTCCCGTCAGTCCTGCTGAGAATAATCCCGGCTGTGAATAATTAATTACGTTTCCTCCGTTAGCGTCTTGGTTCTGCACGCAGAAACCCACCAGCACCGAAAGTCACCAACTCATTTCTCAGAACCGAACTCCGCCGTTTGTAATGCAGAAATAATTCTGTGTATATAATGCAAATAAGCAGCGCGCCAGCCACACCTACATGCTACGTCGGATGCTGTGAAAGCCATCTGTCACTTTTAGACAGAAAAATCTAAATATACTAACAAAAACTTTTTGTGTGAATTTTTTTCAAAAGCTCACACAATGGCACGCTCACTGAAATGCTCTAATTTTTCTCCAAGGCAGAGCATTAATGAAAGCCCCTGTTTAAATCATTATTTTTTCCTGCAGGTGCACTAAAGTTCCATTTTCAATTTGTTCTGTTTGCAAAGAAGTAACGTAGTATTGCTCTGTAAAACCAAAAAAATAAACTACTTTTGAAGCAAGGGCATTCTTACTACATTGTGTAAAGCAGAAATAATGAGAGAGAAAAAAACTGTTCATTCTTTCTTCATTAACATGATTATTTGCACCATGAAAACAATAAAACTATCTTGGCCTGTCTCCACTGCCATCACCGTAATGGACAATAGATCGAGAACAGGTGCAAATCCTTTCAGCATAGCGCTGTGAGCGGAAGGTCACCACTGTCAGTACAGAACTATAAACTACATTCCGTAAAATATCAAATACTGTTACCAAAACTTATTCAATGCCATCAGCTGTTCATGGATTTCTCAGCTGATTCTGTTCACCACTTTCTCTAACCTTCCAAGATGGCAGATGTATAAAATTGGGCAAAATGCAAAGATTCCATTATAATCAAGATGCAGGTCTGAGAAATGTGTGTAATGTTTCTAATTCATTTTTTAAAGGCATATAGGCAATTTAGGCAAAATGCAAGCCGATATCATGAGATTTCCTACAATCCTCTCATAGAATTATCGGTACAACTCCACATGACTTCCAAAACTCTAATGATCTTCATGAAACTCAAATAGCCATATTGTAGAAGTCTTCAACATGCAGTATTCACATGGGTGAGATGTTTTTCGTAAAGTAGTATGCAGACGTCAAGTTTTCAGTAATTCATAATAATTCTTCTTGTTCTCACAGATAATAGTGATACAGGCGTTTATTTTGTTGCTGTGTTGTTGGTGTGCATTGTGCCCGTAATATTAACTATAAAACATTTGAATTATGCCATTCATCATTTAAGCTAGAAAAACAGAAAATCCAGAGGCTCCTTCCCCATGAATGACCTTCCTCTCTTTGATTGTAATACAATCAGATGGTCACAAGGTGATTAGGCAGGTTTTGTGAAAAAGTGGCAATGTTTAAGAAAGGGTTTGGAGAGGTTTACTGTGGGCATCAATACTGTCTGACACTAATAATGGGTACAAATTATGATGTTTATTGTGATGTTACAATGTTTTTATTAATGTTCAAATAAATAATAGAACTAATCATCCTGTCACTTCAATAACAGAGATGAGCTGCTAATCCATGTAGGGTTACATACATCCATTGCTAGGAATCAATTATGGATACAGCTGTGTTCATAGTGAAGTCGAGGTTATCCTGGGAATTTAAGCTACACACTCAAAGAGATGGTATAAGATGGGAGAAAGCTGTTCTAACAGAAATAAAATGTAAAACACATAATATGGAAGCATTTCTTGTCCATTATTTATAACCTGCTCCATCGCAAATGTGCTGGAGAGGAGAAGGTTAGTCATATACTGTCTGACTGTGAGTACAAAAATAGTGCTGTGTTAGCGGAATAGAGGGAAACCAGCAATATGACTGAATATCAAACGTCGTGGTGCATTTCCAGGTGGGTTATTGTTGATTCCTATATGGTTTGTTACATCTTTACATCTCTAATCCATGTACAGACACACAGGCCTGTTGTTTCTAATTAGAATGACCTTTTTTGTAACTTTTTTATTAAATGGATCATTGGTCATATACGGTGTAAAACCCAGCCATCAAGAGACCTCTGACTATCCAGAGAATATTCATTTGCCCTCTGTGGGTAGAATCAGAATGCCAGGGTAGTATCTCTTAGAACAGCCAATTCAGCTAATTTAGCTTCAAACAGGTAGCGTGAATATATACACATAACCTGAGCACATAACCTTCATCTCTGACCACATTGCTGTCTTGTCTCTTTTATAAGTCACCTGCCTGCTTTTTATGTGTCTTCGTGCATTCATTAGATAATCCGTACCCCAGGTAAGTGTTTATTTTCCACATGCTAAATGCAAATGGTCTGAAAGAATGTTTCAGCAATAGCAATGTTTGCACCTCACAGCGAGTGAACAGCTTTGAAGCTTTTTAAAATAAAAATGTTTAGTTGGAAATGTTCAGTTGTTTTTTCATGCTTCTGAAGTGGAAGTTTAAATCCAATTAAAATGCTGCATCACTGGGCTATATACAATACAATCTGCTATTTAGATTTGCTGTGCTTCTAAGTTTAGTTAATGATGCTGCATTGAATAACAGGTGGTAATATTGAACACTGAAGTCAAACACTTGCACTAACTAGCATATAAGAAAATTACCTTTTCTAGTCTTTTCTTTTTTTAATTGACACACTTACAAACAAGCAACACAAAGCACATAACAATAATCCTAACAAGAACAACAATGACAATAATAATAATAATAATAATAATAATAATAATAACAATAACATAATATAGCAGATGAGTAACGTAGTATATCAGGTAAGTACTGATACAAACTACAGATATAAATCAATATAGCTTAAAGATAATTTTCCTTTGCATGCTTGTGAGAGGTGGGTGTGGCCAACTTGGGAAGGCGGGGTCAGGTAACGGCACTTTTTTGTTGATTCGTTCCATCTGTCACTCATTCACATCTGAAGGAATAAAGTGGCATCTTCTGTTTCCTGTTAGCCCCAGCTGATGTGAGCTGCTCCACATCCGGACTCCCGCTTCAGAGTGTGAGTGTTCCCTGATGCATATGCCCAAATTAAATTACTTGCTTGTTGTTGCTGAAACAGTACTATTGGGTTTCTTGTTTATGCTGAGTAGTTTCATTGACGCCTTTCCTGCCAGCTCCTCTCCTCCCTGAATGAGTATGTTCTTTGGTGCTCAATCACCAGACTCACACAAGCCTGTTTGTCCTCCTCGTACCTCCAATGAAATATTTCACGTACATCCAAATTAGTGGATATCAGTCACTATTCATTTGGAATTTTGTACCAAAAATCTTAAAACTGCATGAACTGGGATTTAGAAATAATAATGTTTATTAACCATATTTAGGTTTGTGGGAGTCCACAGCCTATCCTGCCAGCTATGGGTGCAAGGCAGAGAATAATGCAGAATAGGGCAACACACACATACAGATCTGTAATATCTTTCTGGGGACCCCTATTTCTATGGGAAAAATGCTAATGCTAACTATGAGAACCATAACCCCTACCCAGCCCTAACCATAACCATAAGTAGCCAAACAAAATACAAGATTGTTTTGCATTTTTAGTTATTTGATTGCAGTTACAGATTTTTAGAACATTGAAGTTATCTTTGTGGGAGCCGGGTCAAAAAATTGAGTCAAAAAAAGGTATTCATCACATTGTGGGGACATTTGGTCCCCACAAGTTAAGGTATATCTGGACCACACACACACACACACACACACACACACACACACACACACACGTTTGTATTAATATCTTTGTGGGGACTGTCCATTCATTTCTATGGGAAACACCCTAATCCCAACAATGACAACCTTAACCCCTACTCAGCCCTATCCTTTTACTTTTTTGACCACAGCCACAGATATGTTTTATAAAACTAACATTATACTTGTGTGGACTGAAAAAATGTCCCCTCGAGGTAAAAAAGTTACAGGTTCTTATCACACTGTTGGGAAACCTGGTTCCAATTATGTAACAATTACAAAAATACACACACTTTGGAAGCTCCAAAGCATCACCTGAGCATCTTTTTCAGATTGTGGGGAGAACTAGAGAACCCCATGAGGATATAAGGAGAACATTCAAACTTCACACACATAGAGCCAGGACACAAAGTGCTTGTAGAGGTGTGAGGCAACAGTGCTAGCCACTGCCTCACCATCCCACCCACATTTATTGGTCGTTAGCAGTTAATAATCATTTAAGCGGGGGAAAATGGATCATTGATTGAAAGCTACTACATTTTTCACACTGTGAACTGAAAATGTCAGGGGGAAATCAACCCTGAGGACAGAGATAGTGTTTACTGACTCCGTCCTAGGATCCTGCGTCAGACCAGGAGCCAGGGTGAAGATGCCTTTGGCCAGGCTGAGGTGAGGAGAGGGAATCAGGCCCTGTATCTGTCACACTCTGCATTCCTCTCCCCAAGTTCTCTCAATTATGTGGCTCTAACAAGCTGTTGCTTGTTTAATCTTAGTTCTCGTTACAGCCCTCATGTGGATCCCCAGTTGCCTCTCGTCTGCTCCCTCGTCAGTGGTGTATATGGTGCCTCCCTGTCTCGAGCTCCACAGTCCAGTCATTGATATTGCTGTCTGCATGTGCGCCCCAGTATGCCCCATGTCCAGCGGTCTTGCCTGATCCTCCCTACCCTGTTTTGACCCCTCGTAGTCCTTTACCTTTACCCTGCCTGTTGTTTCATTTAATAAGGCCCCTTTTGGTTTTCCCCATGCCTGCCATCGACTTCATCCTTGCTTTTGACATGATAGTATCAGACCACAGGTAGCCATCATTGTGCAGATTTCCCGTGTATTATTGAGTTATTCAAATAGACAGTGAACTATATAGCTTCATTTATTTGTTTGAACTTATGAATATCAAGCATTTGTCAAAATCTTCCCGACCTTCCCTCCGGGGGACTCCATGGTCTCTGCTCAGATTCCCTCATGCCTCACTGACATCACAACCGTAGATGAGGGATCACCACCTCCTGCTGTCCAAAGACCAGCTTCTTGTCTTCCTTGGCAAGCCTGCCCTTCACCATGATATCACTGAGTAGCTTAGATCATCATTGTCTCCGTCTTTGCTAGAAAGGTGGGGGTAATGATAGATGACCAGCTATCCTTCCTGACTGCATACCTCCTGATCTTGTAGCTTTAATCTGCATAATATCATGAAAGTCAGGCCTTATTTATCAGAATATGTAGCTTAGCTTCTTGTCCAGGTATTTGTCACTACTAGACTACTGCAACAACTGCAAGCTTTCTGAAACCTCTACAGATGATTCAAAATGCTGTAGCACGTCTGGTTTTCAATCAAAATGATCTCATGCTACACCTCTCCTTGTTTCTCTTCATCGACTTCATCAGCATTTCAGGAACATCTCATCCAGCTCATCTGACCACTGACCTTCTCTGTCTTCATCATCCGTCATGGACTATCCCTTGGTTATTGTCTCTTGGCAACACTGGTAACTCATGCATCGTCACAGTGTTTTCATTCATCTCTTCTGGTAGAGCCATATAGTGTTTTATAAGATGGCTCTTGCTCCATTGTTAACATGTATTTGTGACACGTCACTCATTTAAAGATCATCATAGCAGTAAATTGTACTGGATGGATAGATAGAATTATACAAAAAAGAAGAATCAGAATAAAATAAGTGACACTGTATAATGACCAGCAAAAAGAAAATGTATTAAAATACTAAAATAAATATCATTTGTTTTAGCTAATCTACCACAGATTGGTGAATTTCTAAATCCTGTGGATTCAGAGGCATCCCTTGCTGGATGTACCTTACCTTTCCCCCGGGACAGGCCCCCCCCGGGACTGGCCCCACACCAGCCATGACCTTGTTCGTGAAAAGCAGATAGAGGATATGGATGGATTGATGTTTTTTTTTATAATATAATGTGATTTTTAATGTTCATAAATAACATTAAACAGGCTTAGGATAAAGTACCTACGAAACATGGATGGGTGCATTGATGTATAAATGGAGGAATGTCTGGATGACTGCATGCTTCATGATGAATCCCAGCAGATGCATGTAAAAGCAGTGAGTAATATTAGAGTGAGGATTGCATGGTTATTACCTCATATGGTCATTTCAAAGGGCACATTTCACCATTGTTACTGCTTTGGCATCCTGCCATGTACATGACACCTGACAGCTTAAGGAACTAAGTGGTGAGCAAAGCTTTTCTAGCAAAGTCACTGGTGTTCTGCTCTAGAGTGAGGAATCAGTATAGCAATATTCTGTTGTGTAAGTGGATAACTTTACACAAAGCTTCATACTGTAAATACTGTCCAAACACAATACGGGGCGAAAAAACAATCTGAATAGCAGCATAACAGTAAAGCAGAAATAAACAAGCGGTATGCTAACCAATGAAGAACAATTTTATAACCTTCGTAATTAATAGCCGGTCTCCTGTTCTGGAGAGGGGCTGCTTAGTTGGGACCTGCTGAATGTAAATGTGGGCTGGATTAGTAATGAAAACTGTTTAACTGTGGGTGTATGGGCTAACATGAAATATATATTTTCCCATTGGGATTCAAATCTGTTTTTATTATGTCTATAATTTTTTTTTCCTGAAATGGTCTTGTATTCTTTCCAAATCCATCTTGACTTGATTGTTACGTTACAGAGTGAAATTCTTCTATCACAGTTTTCCTGTCAACACGTACTTTGCGTTTAGCATGTAATCATAGCACAGTCTGAAAGCAGTGGTGCTCTTTCATGCTTTTTGCCTTTGGTGACTTTTAGATGCATGTTATTAGTTAGAAATTTCAAGCTTTGCTGCTCTTAGATAACATGCCTTTTCAATCCTAGACTGACTGTCCAGCTTTTTCCATAGCTGATGATCTAGTATCGGGTCTTGGATAGCTTGAAATCAACAAAGGGAAAGTAGCAGGCTTCCTGGATGTGATACCAATCGATCACAGCGCACATACTCACACACCTTGAGCAACAGGGACGTGCATCTCTATCACTGACCCTGATGTGATACACATCTCAATGCATTGCCAAAGATCTGATATATTAATGATACATATAAAGCAACTACTAAAGCAATATGATATTACCCCTATTGCGATGCAGTGTGATTTGACACGGTTTGATTCAACATCAATGCGATACAATACGATGCATTGACCGGACACACCTCCAACTCACGTGGGACTTGGCCGAGAGACTTGAAGAGAATAGGTCACTGCCAGCAGTAGAGGACTGGAGATGAGAGATCATGCTTGAGGAACAGTTATCCATCCCTAATGGGCAACTTAGACATAAATTCACTGAGCTGCACATTATTTGTCTGTGGGAGGAAACACCAGGAGAACATGCAAAGTCCACACATGTAGAGACAGGGCTGCTGCTATCAGGCCACGCTGTTCCTCACTGAGACACTGCTTTTCATCCATATGCCTTAACCGTTTATCTAGCATAAGGTGACAGTTTTTAGATTTTAATCTTTTAAAAGATTTTAAAATAATCTCAGCAGATGTCCTTTCACTTTGATGACAGTAGTGAGTCTCTACTGCTGTATTAGAGCTGGATTTAGCAATTTTCTCCCAAATTTATTTGCAGGACAGTTCAAGTCAAACTGTGACGAGATCATATCTACTCTCCTCTACAGTTTTTCTTTGAGTTTGATGTCTAGGCTGTGACCGGGCCGTTCCACATTAATCTTCCTTTTTTCTGGCATTTTGTCCTTGATTTGATTGTCACATTAGAGTGAAATTCTTCTTTAACAGTTTTTCCATCACAAGCTGCAGATTTCCCTCCATATTGCGTGGTGAATTGTTTTCCCCCACCCTTCTCTGCTGATCAGACAAACTGCTCAGTTTCTCTGATTCTGCCACTGTCGTACTTGTCAGGAGATTCTGTGTTCTTCCCCATCCCATAGCTGGACCCATAAACGCGTGCCTATGGGTCCAGCTTCTGAAGGGACGCGCTCTCAGCAAGGAGATTTCACTTGCATGCAGTGTGCACTGTGGAGACAGTGAAATTGGATGGCTCATGCCCCTAGAGGTATTTGCACCCTCTGCAGGGGTCGCACAGAACAGCTATGTGATGTAGGAGACCAACTTCTGAGGGGGGTGTCGACTTAGGCAGCCAATTTCATTTTGTCTCAACCGATGAATGCCGGCGGTGAAGCTCACATGGGTGGCCATATGGGCATTGACCAGCGCTGGGCAAGAGGCTGTGTTTGGAACTGAGGCCAAAATGTTCCACCTTGGAAGCCACCTTGCATTATTTGGACTGAATGTATCTTCCTACATAACAGAGATGCACCCATTTTGCCACCATACTGCAGTAAACACAGGAAATAGCTGTTAGTATCAGTTGCCTCCCTGATGAGCCGCATCCCTGCACAGTCATCCATCGTGGAGAGACAGTCTGTTTTAGGTGAACTCCTGGTGGTGCCATATTTCCTCAACTTCATGGTCATGATTGTCTCTGTGTTTTGCTGCCTGTTTCAGGCCAAACCTTTTTATATCTCTCTCCTGAGTTGAACCTTTTTAACAATAAGATCTTAAAGATTTTTTTGTTAACTCTTCTTCTCTGTATGTACTGATTCTGTCTCACATTATGCAATAAGCAAGGCTGCCAGGGAACTACTATTTTTGTTTTGATACATTGAGAATAACAGGCGTTTGCAAAGTCCCACCACAGAGCCAAGGGGTGCTGAGCAGCTCAGCAGGTTAAGCCTCTGGGCCTGTGATCAGAAGGTTGCCCGTTTGAGCCCCGGCCTCGGCAGAATAGTCACATGTCCGGGGACCCTTGAGCTCAAGGGCCCAGCACATTAGCTGACCTTGTGCTGTGACCCCCAAGCTATGGAGTGCAAGATGGGGTTGGTGAAGAGAAGCATTCCGGTGTACCTGTACTTGTGCACATGGCAAATGAAGCTTGAAACAAAGTGGCTCCCCATTGGTCCTGTGGGTGTCTTGAAAAGTGCTA
The DNA here is from genome assembly GCF_048594095.1 of Paramormyrops kingsleyae. NCBI lineage: Eukaryota > Metazoa > Chordata > Actinopteri > Osteoglossiformes > Mormyridae > Paramormyrops > Paramormyrops kingsleyae. The sequence goes on along the minus strand of NC_132821.1, from coordinate 35,027,374 downwards.
CATAAACGTGACATTTGTTAATTTTTGTATGTATCCTAGAATGGCTAAAGAAAGTGAAACTTTTGTTTCATTTCAGTCTTAAAGGCAGCATGAAACTGAGTGAAAGGCAGAAGCTCTGAGGAGAATGAGTCATGTGACAGTGTTTTTTGCACTGCTCAATTCCACCTGTTCCTCATTCTTGGTGTCCTTATATATTAGTTTGTTTTGAGTTTGTTTTCACGGCAACCCTGAATTAGAGTCTCATATTGTATTATATTGGAAAGGCTGTGATACAAGTTGCCTTTGTGTCTTTTCCTTTTTCCAGCAAAAAATATCAGGTTTACACTTGTTTAATAATAATGCTTTTGCCAATGCCCACCCTGAGATACAGAATCCCTTAAATCTGATTTACAAATTACATTAAGCTCTCTAACTGAAACTTTTGCTAAAAGTGATTTAGCATTCTTTTAACAAATTGGATAATATACTCAAGAAATTCACTTTGTTCTACCCCAAAGCCTTCAATCACCATAACCAAACAAGAAACAACTAACGGAAATTACCTCATTACACCCCCACAGGTATTCTGTATGCACCCATCTGCCAACCTGCCCCCCCTTCACCCTCACCCAAAACAACTGCTTATGGGGCATTTAGTTCTCATCAACACGACTGCTGCTAATTTTGAAAGAAAAATACGCTGTTTAATGCTGCTAAAAGAATATGCAATTTCACTTCACCATTCAGCTTGATATTGTACATTTATATCTAATATATTTTTGCTGTTCTATTTTCATTTTTTAAATTTTATTTATATTTTATAGCTTTGGTGGGAGCGCACAGACTCCATTGTACATTTACAACGACAGTAAAGATATTCTATTCTACTGCAAAAACAGTAGTATGGCAGGATAAGTCCTCAGGGTTACGATCAGAGTCCTTAAATTCTATGCTATCTGCTGCCCAATTGACTGATTCAATCAACAGCTCAATCAGGACAGATTCATTAAGAGCTGAACAGCAATGATTATACACAGTGTGTCGCTAAATTCTCAATTAATGAACCCTGTCTCACAGCTGATCTACTTTCAGATACCGGCCCTCTGTTGATACTTTGTTATGTGACATACCCACGGAGTACTAACGTAACAATACTGGGTTATCCCTCATCTCTAAATTTGCAAGCATAGGGTATTGTCACATTAAATATTAATATATGTTTAATGCATGGAGAATTTTTTCAGCAGATTTCAGTACTGAAATGTAATAAGCCAGGTCGTGATGCAAAATATTTTACATTAAAAAGGCTTGTTTTGATTATACAAAGCCTAGGGAAGGACTGTGAACTATGTAACTTAGTATTTACCAGTTTCTCTGACAAAACTCAGATGGCCTTTTTGTAAACGTATTCTAGTGATGAAGCGTCTTTGTTTTGAAGCTGCAGCGTTTGTGACTTCTAAGCTGCAGGTGTTTACAATAAAATATTCAGGTATTTTCTGGCTATTGACAAATACTGAGACTGGAAGTTTGAACCTGTAAATGACAGTCAGCCATAAACCCAGAAGTTGCAGTCAAAGAAAAAAAAAACACTACTAAATAAAAAGAATGATAATGATAATGAATGTTATCCAAGTGTTAGTAATGGATTTATTTGGATTTTGTTAATGTATTTAACCCGTGGATCTCTACTGCATAGCCTATGACATTATATTAATTATAGGGGGTGAACAAGTGAACATCACATGAGAAAAACCTCAGCTTTGAAGAAGATAAATATTATAGCTAAAAAGATAAGTCATAACCGTGTAATTCTGGGGTATGGAGAAAAAGCAAGAAGTCCACAGAGTGACTTAGGGACAACAAGGGGACATAAACTGAAGACAAACAAAACCAGAAACGAAAAGACCACAAGGGGTCAAACAAAAGCAGATAGGTAATTAAGAACTAGCAGGGGAAGAGCTAAATGCGGGGACACAATATCGCTACAGCACTAACAACACCTACAAATTCCAGTAACAAGCAGGAGACTAATGCACAATGACTGACAAACAGGCCTGGGGCAGGTACATATATAAGCAGGTAATGAAGGCTGGACAAGGGACAGTTCATTCACTAATGAACTAAACACTAGGGCTAGGAGTCACAAAGAACATAGGGAAGAACGGGATGGCCAGCGACACCTGCTGGCCAAATAGGGACATGATGGACATGACAAGGATAGACAGACAATTTGCAGCATGCATCAACTATAGAAGAAGTCATTTAAAGTAACACAAAGCAGCTAATTACAGAGGTGAAATAGCTGGTGCCTAACCTGAAGGGGCACTAGTCACAAAAACTGCCAAAACATTAAATGCATCAAGGGAAACTCCCTCGGAAATCATGACCGCATATGCTAAACTGCTTTTCCAAAGAGCAGCAGTGCTCAGAAAAGTCGACACTTACCCACAAGGTGAACACTTAAAAGGATAGTTGATAAAGAGCACAAGAGCCTTAAATAATTACCACAGACTCAAGGCAATACCTCTGTGATTCAGTATTAACAAAAACTGCACGTCATGAGCATCTCAAACCAGGAACGGCCAGCAGGGCTGCAGTCTGGAAATGCTGCTGCTGTCTAATGCAGAAAGACACATAAATTAGTATACAAAACCAGACCAATGAGCAATGAGGAAGGAAAAATAGTGCCATAAGTCATCTTTCAACCCTTTCCCTAAATGTAGATAGGCTTACTGTACATTTTGAAAAACAAATGATGCCTTTAAGTCACAGTGACTGTCGGTATCTCATGGGACTCATCAGGTCTAATGATTGCTCTGTGTGGTCATATAACAGCCAAGAAATAAAAGGCTATTTTACAGGACCGGATGGATGTATCCTATGACATAAAAAAGATTCCCTCATGACGTTCCCTGATTCCAAGAAGAGAGTCTCCTCAAATATACTACTAAAGAAATTAAAAAGTGCTTTAATGAGCACCGGGATGGAAAGACCTCCTGCAGGCATTTCAGGTACCAGATCGAATATCTCTGAACCTTTATTGGACGTTCTGAAGCACAGACTGTAAGGGTTAGGCTTAGCTTTAGGGTTATGCCTTACGAGGTTCTAGATAATAATGTATTGCTATGAGTCTGACCTTCATACAGAACCTATTGCTATATAAATAGGTCTGACCTGACCTCCTACAAATTGATGTTGACTAATAACCAGCCATTATATTAAAATATGAAATATTATGTTATTGACAAATGAAATATAATCTGATGTTGTTGAAAAGCACTCAATAAAACCATCAGAATAAATAACCATTTTAGGCTATTAAGGAATAGCAGTTCCCCTTTATTTTTAATTTTAGAAAGTTTTAATAAATGCCTTGCTTCTGGTTGAAATGTGTTTGATTTGGGGAAACACATTTTAAAGAAAAGTTTCAGGAGTTTTGTCTTGTGTGTGTTAAGCAAATATCTTTGGGATAAAAAAGTTCCACTGTCTGGTGAGAACAGATATTGATTAGAGAACTGGGTTCCAGGACTTGACGGTGCTAAAACATTAAATCCTGTGCATCCATCCTAGCCGATGTGAAGCTGGAGCCGTTTCCAGGCAGCACGGAACATACACACATGGACAGGCGCGCTTACAGTAACGTCCCATGCGTGATTTGGAGGGATGGACAGGCGCACTCACGGTCACGTCCCATGCATCATTTGGAGGGTTGGACAGGCGCACTCACAGTCACGTCCCATGCGTGATTCGGAGGGATGGACAGGCGCACTCACAGTCACGTCCCATGCATCATTGGGAGGGTTGGACAGGCGCACTCACAGTCACGTCCCATGCGTGATTCGGAGGGATGGACAGGCGCACTCACAGTCACGTCCCATGCGTGATTTGGAGGGAAACTGCCTGCGTTTGGAGTGCGCGAGGAAATGAGTGCTCTGTGGAAACTCCTGCTAACTTGCTAGAAAATTATAAATGGGAAGATTACACTACGGTAAGGTACCATCATTTACTACAAACTTCAAAGGTTAAAAAAGTAAAGCTTTATATGGCCAGATGTGTCCAAGGTGCCAATTCATTCCCGAGGGAGCATGTTGGAACTGCGTCACCATGTCGACCTTGGGGCGAGGACGGGGGGGTTAGCATAAATTTGTAGTAGCTGAGTGAGACCACCAGGCTGTGCTCAGACCTGCCCTGCTCCCAAACCTCCGGCAGCCAATCATCCATCATCTCCTAATTTTACCTTTTATTCTGCCTTTGGGTAGCCGTTGCGATATTATGCATTTCCAGTTCATTTGTTTTAGTTTTTTGCCAATACTAGTAATTTAATTTGAAATCAGATTCCACCTTAACATTCTCTTCTGTGCCGTCAAATTCCAAAGTGTGTGATTAAGTTCCCCTTAAACGATTTCCTCATTTCCGATGATTCTCAGGCATTTGCACTAGCAGCATCTGACTTGATCTCTTTAGAGACTATTGCTCTATATTTTCCATTTTCTTCCCCTTTGCCAGGGAATTGGACATTTTAATAATGCATATACCTATGGAGAGCATTCAATCAGCAGATGTTCCTCTGGAGCATCCCCTGTTCCAACACATCACGTCAGCGTTTCACTCGTCCATTGTCTTCCATTTTCATTGTCTGTCACTGTGCGTTCTGCCCGTGTATGGTGGTGCCGGTGTTTGTAAAACATAGCTGTTCAGCGTTCAGGCCAGTGTGCGATTTCCATATCTAGCCTCTGAGGGGCACATGGACATTGTTTGGTTGAGTTCCATCTTTTCATGCTGTAGTCTGGTTCCCAGATTCAATTGGTCTTCAAACAATTGAGGCTGAGATTGCAGCGCAGCTCAGTAAAAACTAGAATATTGTTTTGCTAATCTGTTATTATTATTGTTTACTTTTTTGTAAGGGAATATTTAGAAAGCTCACTTTTTATTTCAAGCCTCATAAAATTATTACAACAATTGTTTTTCATAAATAATGTACGTGGCAAATATACAACAAAATGGAAACAAGTGTGGAATGAAGAGGGGGTTAGCACTGATGCCTCGCACCTCTGGGACCTGGGTTCGAGTCTCTGCCATGGTTGTGTGAAGTTTGTATGCTCTCACTGTGTTGTTGTGAGGTTTCCTCTGGGTACTCAGGTTTCCCCCCCACAGTCCAAAAACATGCTGAGGCTAACTGGAGTTACCACATTGCTCATATGTGTGCCTGTGTAAGTGAATGGTGTGTAAGTGTGCCCTGTGATGGGTTCCATCCTGGGTTGTTCCCTGCTGTGCACCCATAGCTTCTAGTAGGCTCTGGACCCCTGACCCTGAATAGGACCAGCGGGTGTAGAGAATGGATGGATGAACAGGGTCAGAATCACAATAATGATGCATGCTTTGAAACTCCCTGAAAGCATTTTGTTACAACGGTGATGTTTCTGCTCCTCTTCATTGTTTGAGTAGAATATAGCACTTACAGGGCTCTTGGACGCAATTATAACTGGGGAATAGTGACGGAGAGGGAGAAGCACAGTTAGCAAAGCTGCAATGTGGATAGCCTGATGAGCTCTCAGCATCTCGGAGCAGGTGTACACATCTCCTTCCAAGACGGATGGCCTGATGAGCTCTCGGTATCTCGGAGCAGGTGTACCCACATCTCCTTCCAACACGGACGGCCTGATGAGCTCTCTGTAGCTCGGAGCAGGTGTACCCACATCTCCTTCCAACACGGACGGCCTGATGAGCTCTCTGTATCTCGGAGCGGGTGTACCCACATCTCCTTCCAACACGGACGGCCTGATGAGCTCTCTGTATCTCGGAGCGGGTGTACCCACATCTCCTTCCAACACGGACGGCCTGATGAGCTCTCTGTATCTCGGAGCGGGTGTACCCACATCTCCTTCCAACACGGACGGCCTGATGAGCTCTCTGTATCTCGGAGTGGGTGTACCCACATCTCCTTCCAACACGGACGGCCTGATGAGCTCTCTGTATTTCGGAGTGGGTGTACCCACATCTCCTTCCAACACGGATGGCCTGATGAGCTCTCAGTATCTTGGAGCAGGTGTTCCCACAAGTGAATCTAATCGAATAGTTTGTGAAGCCATAAAACAAATCAGTGTTGTCTGGACCAATGTTGTATGAGAACTGATTACAGTTGCTTGTGTCAGCTTTCTTGGAAAGAAAAAAAAGGGTTTTTCAAGCATCAGGTCTGCTGCAGAGCGGGAGTCTCAGAATGCCTGTGGAATTGATGCCGATCAGAAGAGCAGATCTGAATCTAAATCCCGACAAGAAGAAGCTACCTGTTACTTGCCTGCAGCTGTTATTTCTCATTGATCTATGCCCAATCACACCACAGCCACCTCCACCTGAACCGCCACACAGCGATCTTCTTCATCACCCAATTTCTGAACAGCTGCATTGCATCTTCAGTGATTAGTTACAGTACCTGATTTAACCCCAGTGCTGATCTACTTCCTTACTGAGTAGTTCCTGTGTCTATGAGAGACTTTATGTATATCATCTGTGTTTCTGGGTTGTTGGACTTATCATTCTTGCCTGCGTGCTTCCTGGCTTTGGTTGCATCGTCGTTTGCTTTCTCCTTATTGACCCATTGCCTGTACCTGTCTTTCCCTCTTTGGATTGTGTCCTCAGCTTGTTTGCTTCTCTGTCTTACCGCTTCTGATCCTGCCCGTCTCTGACGTCGATCTGAGCTTCCAAATTAAACATCCACACCTCTTGCACTTGGATCCTCTCTGTCTGATCATTACAGCTCAGTACATTTTACAGTGTCTTTTAGAAGCTAATGGTGAATCATTAATAGGAAGCCTGAGTTATATTAACTCCTAGTTTTACTAAAAATCCTCTGTATGTCGTCAGGCATGACATGCACAAAGGAGTTTTTTCTCTGTACTTCTAATGTGCTGTGGTTCGTTCTGCATACTGTATGTTTGCATCCTTATTTTGCACATGATTTTGTGCAATTGAGTGTTTCCTTGCCTGTCCAGAGAGACCCTAGTGCAAGCGTTGCAGATAAAGAATGCAAGGCCTTCTCAGGACACTTTCAGAGAAAAGGGTATGGCCCTAGGTACAAACAACATTAATGTGCCGTCAATGGTAAAAAAAATCCACTTCTGTACCTTTAAATTAGTACGTTTTTCCCAACAGTATAGAGAATCACTCATTCTTGAGATTTGAAGCATCCAAAACTGTTCAATTCTTCATGGAGGAAACTAGATTAAGATTCTGTCGGATGCCTTGGACGTCAGAACTCAGCCTCTCTCCTGGCAATTATGAGGCAATGCAAGATCCAGCTGTTGTGTCTTCAACAATATCCTGGAGGCAGAGAGGAGGGGAGTGGGACTCGGCACGCTGCTGGAGAAACCAGAGTGATGAAGGGACTGGCTTTCTGGGAAAGATCTGCAAAACAAACAAGCAAACAGGCATTTGTATAGAGAATAAAGCTGGACTTCTGTTATATTTTTCATCTGTTTACCACAACATATACCTGTGTAAAACATCAATATCAATGCTTTAATTAATTAATACATTTGTCTATTAACAGAAGTGGATGTCATTATCGGGGAATAATAAGTCAAAATGAATCATTATTTAATGCAACAGTATCTCATTTTTGCAAATTTAGGGATGAGGGTATCTCAGCATCATTATGTAAGTATTCTATGGGTATGTCCCATGGCAGAGTATCAACAGAGGGCCGGTATCTGAAAGTAGATCAGCTGTCAGACAGGGTTCATTAATTGAGGATTTAGTGACACACTGTATATAATCATTGCCGTTGAGCTCTTAATGAATCTGTCCTGATTGAGCTGTTGATTGAACCAGTCAATTGGGCACCAGATAGCATAGAATTTAAGGACTCTGATTGTAACCCTGAGGACTTATCCTGCTGTACTACTCATTTTGCCAAGTACTTAAACTAAATTTCTTGAGTATAATATCCAATTAGTTAAAAGAATTTTAAATCTTTTATTGAAAGTTAAGGAGCTGAATGTAATGTTAAGGGCTTTTCCTCTCTCAGGCTGGGCCCAAGTAGGTAAAAACAACAGAACACAAGAATTATTATTAAACAAATCTGAACTTGACATTTCAGTTGCGAAAGGAGAAATAAAACAAGACTCACAGAACAGTCTTGCATTACAGCATTTTCAATCAAATACAATATGAGGAAATAACTTTAAACAAGGTTTTATATAGGGACAATATATGGTTCTAAAATGTGTTTTGGGCGATAGGATCAGAAGTGGACACATCAGAGAAAGAGGACCAGGTGTACTGTAAACAAAAAGTTTAACGAATCTGTCCAGACTGAGATGTTGATTGCTAGCTGGGCAGGAAATTGCACATAAATTAAGGACTTTGACTTACAACCCCAAGGATTTTTCCTGCTATATTACTCTTTAAACAAAATACTTACGTTGAATTTATTCCGTAAAAGATTCCATTTATTAAATTTCGAATGACTCACAAATTGAACTCTCTGTATCTGTTTGAGATGCACAGAGGGTTCTGCCAGTGTGCTTCCCCCTGTCGAGCAGGAGGCAGCATCGTTGTCTGGGGTTGCCTTGCAATTGGCGTATTTATGCAGACTACAGAGCCTGCTGCGCCTGATCCGGGATTTTTTACCTGATGCAATCCTCATCAATTCTCTCGAAACATCCTTTAGTAATTGCTAGAATGCTCTGATGCCTCTAGACTCATTTTCCACCACAGAACAAACAGCCTGAATCCATAATACATAAGTGAGTTTCCCAGAATTCCAACTGTTTAGGAAAAGAGTTTGAGGAGGGCCAACATACCTTTTAGCAAAAGTTAAATTAAGTGTCTCTCAATCCAATCCCATGGAAGTTCCTGCTTCCGGACCCCAGTCTGTCAGTCTCATCAGTCACTCAGTTTCACTTCCCCCATTCCTGGTCTTGATCAGTGCAGCACATTGTCAGCATGCCTGTGTCCATATGCCCAACTGGGACTGATAAGGTTCTGGGAGCACGGTAATGGCCCATCAATACTCTGCTACCTGGACTGTTCTAGAAGGGCTTTTGTAAGCAATAGCAACAATACTGTCCAGCCTAACACTTCCCTACAGAGACAGGCTATATTGTCCAGCCTAACACTACTTTACAGAGACAGGCAATAGTGCCAGCCTAACACTTCCCTACAGAGACAGCCGATATTGTCCAGGCTTAACACTTCCCTAAAGGACAGGCGATAGTGTCCAGCCTAACACCTCCCTACAGAGACAGGCGATAGTGTCCACCCTAACCCTACCTTACAGAGACAGGCGATAGTGTCCAGCCTAACCCTACCTTACAGAGACAGGCGATAGTGTCCAGCCTAACCCTACCTTACAGAGACAGGCGATAGTGTCCAGCCTAACACTTCCCTACAGAGACAGGCGATAGTGTCCAGCCTAACACTTCCCTACAGAGACAGGCGATAGTGTCCAGCCTAACACTTCCCTACAGAGACAGGCGATAGTGTCCAGCCTAACACTTCCCTACAGAGACAGGCGATAGTGTCCAGCCTAACACTTCCCTACAGGACAGGCGATAGTGTCCAGCCTAACACTTCCCTACAGAGACAGGCGATATTGTCCACCCTAACCCTACCTTACAGAGACAGGCGATAGTGTCCACCCTAACCCTACCTTACAAAGACAGGCGATATTGTCCAGCCTAACACTACCTTACAGAGACAGGCGATAGTGTCCAGCCTAACACTTCCCTACAGAGACAGGCGATAGTGTCCAGCCTAACACTACCTTACAGAGACAGGCGATAGTGTCCAGCCTAAGCCTACCTTACAGAGACAGGCGATATTGTCCACCCTAACCCTACCTTACAGAGACAGGCGATATTGTCCACCCTAACCCTACCTTACAGAGACAGGCGATAGTGTCCAGCCTAACACTTCCCTACAGAGACAGGCGATAGTGTCCAGCCTAACACTTCCCTACAGAGACAGGCGATATTGTCCACCCTAACCCTACCTTACAGAGACAGGCAATAGTGTCCAGCCTAACCCTACCTTACAGAGACAGGCGATAGTGTCCAGCCTAACCCTACCTTACAGAGACAGGCGATAGTGTCCAGCCTAAGCCTACCTTACAGAGACAGGCGATAGTGTCCAGCCTAACACTACCTTACAGAGACAGGCGATATTGTCCACCCTAACCCTACCTTACAGAGACAGGCGATAGTGTCCAGCCTAATACTACCTTACAGAGATAGGCGATAGTGTCCAGCCTAAGCCTACCTTACAGAGACAGGCGATATTGTCCACCCTAACCCTACCTTACAGAGACAGGCGATATTGTCCACCCTAACCCTACCTTACAGAGACAGGCGATAGTGTCCAGCCTAACACTTCCCTACAGAGACAGGCGATAGTGTCCAGCCTAACACTTCCCTACAGAGACAGGCGATATTGTCCACCCTAACCCTACCTTACAGAGACAGGCGATAGTGTCCAGCCTAACACTTCCCTACAGAGACAGGCGATAGTGTCCAGCCTAACACTTCCCTACAGAGACAGGCGATATTGTCCACCCTAACCCTACCTTACAGAGACAGGCAATAGTGTCCAGCCTAACCCTACCTTACAGAGACAGGCGATAGTGTCCAGCCTAACCCTACCTTACAGAGACAGGCGATAGTGTCCAGCCTAACACTACCTTACAGAGACAGGCGATAGTGTCCAGCCTAAGCCTACCTTACAGAGACAGGCGATATTGTTCACCCTAACCCTACCTTACAGAGACAGGCGATAGTGTCCAGCCTAATACTACCTTACAGAGACAGGCGATAGTGTCCAGCCTAACCCTACCTTACAGAGACAGGCGATAGTGTCCAGCCTAACACTTCCCTACAGAGACAGGCGATAGTGTCCAGCCTAACCCTACCTTACAGAGACAGGCGATAGTGTCCACCCTAACCCTACCTTACAGAGACAGGCGATATTGTCCAACCTAACACTACCTTACAGAGACAGGCGATAGTGTCCAGCCTAATACTACCTTACAGAGACAGGCGATAGTGTCCAACCTAACCCTACCTTACAGAGACAGGCGATAGTGTCCAGCCTAACACTACCTTACAGAGACAGGCGATAGTGTCCAGCCTAACACTTCCCTACAGAGACAGGCGATATTGTCCACCCTAACCCTACCTTACAGAGACAGGCAATAGTGTCCAGCCTAACCCTACCTTACAGAGACAGGCGATAGTGTCCAGCCTAACACTACCTTACAGAGACAGGCGATATTGTCCACCCTAACCCTACCTTACAGAGACAGGCGATAGTGTCCAGCCTAACCCTACCTTACAGAGACAGGCGATAGTGTCCAGCCTAACCCTACCTTACAGAGACAGGCGATAATGTCCAGCCTAACACTACCTTACAGAGACAGGCAATAGTGTCCAGCCTAAGCCTACCTTACAGAGACAGGCGATATTGTCCACCCTAACCCTACCTTACAGAGACAGGCGATAGTGTCCAGCCTAACACTTCCCTACAGAGACAGGCGATATTGTCCACCCTAACCCTACCTTACAGAGACAGGCGATAGTGTCCAGCCTAACACTTCCCTACAGAGACAGGCGATATTGTCCACCCTAACCCTACCTTACAGAGACAGGCGATAGTGTCCACCCTAACCCTACCTTACAGAGACAGGCGATATTGTCCAGCCTAACACTACCTTACAGAGACAGGCGATATTGTCCACCCTAACCCTACCTTACAGAGACAGGCGATAGTGTCCACCCTAACACTACCTTACAGAGACAGGCGATAGTGTCCAGCCTAACACTACCTTACAGAGACAGGCGATAGTGTCCAGCCTAACACTACCTTACAGAGACAGGCGATAGTGTCCAGCCTAACACTTCCCTACAGAGACAGGCGATATTGTCCACCCTAACCCTACCTTACAGAGACAGGCGATAGTGTCCAGCCTAACACTTCCCTACAGAGACAGGCGATAGTGTCCAGCCTAACACTTCCCTACAGAGACAGGCGATATTGTCCACCCTAACCCTACCTTACAGAGACAGGCAATAATGTCCAGCCTAACCCTACCTTACAGAGACAGGCGATAGTGTCCAGCCTAACACTACCTTACAGAGACAGGCGATATTGTCCACCCTAACCCTACCTTACAGAGACAGGCGATAGTGTCCAGCCTAACCCTACCTTACAGAGACAGGCGATAGTGTCCAGCCTAAGCCTACCTTACAGAGACAGGCGATATTGTCCACCCTAACCCTACCTTACAGAGACAGGCGATAGTGTCCAGCCTAACACTACCTTACAGAGACAGGCGATAGTGTCCAGCCTAACCCTACCTTACAGAGACAGGCGATAGTGTCCAGCCTAACACTACCTTACAGAGACAGGCGATAGTGTCCACCCTAACCCTACCTTACAGAGACAGGCGATAGTGTCCAGCCTAACACTACCTTACAGAGACAGGCGATAGTGTCCAGCCTAACCCTACCTTACAGAGACAGGCGATAGTGTCCAGCCTAACACTTCCCTACAGAGACAGGCGATAGTGTCCAGCCTAACCCTACCTTACAGAGACAGGCGATAGTGTCCAGCCTAAGCCTACCTTACAGAGACAGGCGATATTGTCCACCCTAACCCTACCTTACAGAGACAGGCGATAGTGTCCAACCTAACCCTACCTTACAGTTGACCTTGGACCCCCAGAGGTTTTTTTTTATCTCTTTACTACTTTTTTTTGCTTCCTGTCCTCTGTTGTCATGTGTTTTTCTTTATTTAATTTCTTTTGTCTTTACTTTATGCTGTATCACAACACACCCATGTAAAGCGCCTTGGGGCGACTCTTGTGAAAGGCGCTATATAAAAATACGTTGAATTGAATTGAACCCCAGCTGTGGGCTGGAACCAGGAAACCTCTGTCATAGATCCAGGTGTTTATCCGTCATGCCACTTCCACCATTTTGCTGGAATTCACCCTCCTGAGACCATCCTGGTAACCTTTATATTGCAGACCTGAGCTCCTTAACTAGACCATCTGCATGCCTTAATTTATTCATGAATGCAAATGAGGGGGGTGGCATTTTATCTCTGTACACTCAACTCTGTGGAGGGGATTAATATACTACTTTGGTATGCGGGGGTGGGGGGTGTCTGGGGTTCTCCACAGCGAGGGTATGTGATTCACTCCAGGGCAGCTGAAGTCCTGTTTTTGCAGACTGCAGTATACATGATATGCTAGTTAGATTCAAACTAGTCAATTTCACTGTACAAAAATAACTTTTCCTATGCAAAGATAAGGAGAGTCTTCCAATTGGAAACACAAAGATGACACAAAGGTCTCCACAAATATTCCAGAGTGTTTGCTGATTTACCATTGGGTGTATTAAACTGTGAACGATGAAGTATTTCTGTATTTTCAAGTGATATTCATAGGCACACTGGCTTGTATAAAGGAAATTACATTGATATGAGAGAAATGTTATTTAAATGTTTACATGCAAATTAAGTAACAGACAATATTAATGAAGAAAAAAAGTGGAGTTTCGGTAATAATTTCGCGTGGCATTGTACAGCATGCATGTTGTCAATTTTGGAGGTTTTGGTCTTATTGGAATATTGAGTAATAAGACATTACCTACTGATGGTGAAGTGATCAGTTGTTGTTGACACACCACAGCACACAGCAACAAAATGCATCCACTTCATTTAACCCATATGTGACATCATGGCATAGCAGGGGGCAGCTAATTCAGCGCCCGGGGAGCAGAGCCCTGCTCAGGGTACTTCAGTGGCATCTTGCTGGCTGGGGACTTATACCAGCAATCTTTCAATTACAAGTGCACATCTCTGTGACTATAGACATTTTTTATTTTTCGAGATGTTTTGTGTATCTAACTTGAGGCCTACCCTTGAAAAAGCTGGGATATTCTTTAGCACGTTTCCCAACATTGCTGGTACAAGCATAGCTGTGCGAGTCTCCTAATTACGGGATAATATACGTGCATTATAATCAATACTCTCCTGAGATTAAGTCTTTTAATGGTTCACTCCATTTTAACGATCACGCTGGATAACAAGGTGGAAAAAACATTAAAAAGTAATTAAAATATCAATTAAGGCAGGCAGGTCTGATTTTTTCCCCCACAGCGACAGGGTGCTGTTAACTGGGAACGAATAATGAACCAGACAGACCCCGGGCTGGATTTGACGACCCTGATCTGGGGAATAAATTATATTTACTGTTACACTTGAGCCTCAGCTGGTGGCGTTGTACATTCACAACCAGTGTTTCATAATTACAAAGGTGCGTTTAAATAGGGCAAATTATTGGCGATGTGCAATCATTTGTTTGTCTCTTATTCTATTCAGAGGGCAGCTGCTGTGAATCAGAAGTATCGGGGTTCCTCCGAAAACATACTATATATTTATTGGACATGACAGGCAAGTTTCCAACTTTAGGCCAATGGGAGACGTGTAACGGCATCTTGAAGAAGTAGCTCCATCCATTGATTGCATGTGAACAATATGTGACACAGATTTTTCTTGCAAATACAAATAAGACCACCTACAGTTATAATTGTTAGTTTATATCTGGAAAATGACTTAGAAATCAGTAGATATTCATTTTGAAAATTAACCAAAACAAGGGTCCACATCGATATAAATGTACATTGTTTGTATATTGGGTGTCTGGTCCATTGTTGTTGAGGTATTTAAATTCATTTTAGAAATTGCATGTTCATATAATATTTCATTTTTTAATAGTAATTTTCATGTTGTGAGGTGTGAAATAGCTTGAAGAACTTAATTTCAAATATTATTGTGTTTCTGCATATTGAATGAAATGAAATTTTGCAATGAAATGTGTCTGCTAATGTATGAAATCAGCTTGGATGGTTTTGCATTTTTATTGCCTATTTGTGAAGTTTCACGAGTAAGAAGTAGCCTATTATTGCATAATTGATATAATTTCCTATCAAATATTTGACCATGAAGAGACACAGTATCACAGGATGTTATGCCGTTCCACCCCGCCTGTTTCCTTCCCAGTGTGGCCTTAACGAGCCGCACCTTTTCATCGTTTGTCCTAACTTCACTCCAGTTGCTTCTTGTTTGCTCCTTTGTTATCCCTAGTATAAAGGTGTTTCCCAGGCCTGTGCTCCTCAGACCTGTCATTGATATTGATCAGTAAAGACACTAAATGGCAGAAGGTTATATTATTGGAGCAGGATGAAGTATGAAGGATTTCTTCCACTTCTCCAGTATGGCAGTCAAATCATTGCTCTCGCAGTCACGTGACTGCAGTACATCTGGTAAATACATGTCACTGGGTTTCTCTTTCAAAGTATGTTTTCTTCCTGATTTTTTTCTCTTCTGTCCCCCAAAAGGACCCTATATATCTGAAAGCTGATTACCAAGCAATCAGCCCTCCCAATCTTCTCTAACATGTGCCTAGAAAAGTGCCAGAAGAAACTGTGATACAGCAAATCAAATGAGGTAGACGGGGAACAGATTTGGGAGCAATGTGGGGTCCTGAGACAACAGATGAAGCTCCAGGAAGACTCTAGCCTGCCACATGTAGTACAGGTATGTCCCTGTGTATGATCTCTGTCATGTGACACTTCCATTTTTGATGAACGGCTTCAGGGTTACCCAGGATACAATGCAGCATACAATGCAGTATAGCAACAGCAGTGTCTACATGTGTGACATGAATTTTCTAGGAAATAGAGTAGATCTGAAGACAGTAATTTGTCTCTGTGGAAAAGATGACATATCGCTCTTTTAAAACAGATATTTTAAAATACAGATTGTACATGTTCAATCACATAAATTGCCTCCTGTTTCAGAAGATCTCCAAATTTTCAAGCTTCCGATATTGTTTTTTTTTCCTGGTATGGTAGTATTTCATACTGAAATTTTAACTGAAGGTATATTGTGAGTTAATATATAATAATCATTTCCATAATAATTATGTTCCCTGTTTCACAGTCCTGGAGCTATATCTCCAGCTAGGCAACCAAACATTTCACTACATATTGTACTGTGTATGTTACATGTAAAACTTTCATTGGTTGATTGAGTGATTGATGTTTTTAAAGAACCATAACCAGGTGGAAGAAGGCAAGCAGTTCACTCTCCAATATCCTAACTCCTAATTAAATTATGAACACAAAGTCAGCACCACTGGAGGATCTCCTGTGTAAGTCTGCAAGCTAGACCAGTTTAACTTCCGGCTGTGTTAGCCCAAATGAACTCGTCCACTCAGTTTGTTCACTGTACAGTCTCACTATGGGTAGTAGGAGTAATATTAGCCGTCATATGCCCTGTTTCAATTATCACCGTGCAATACCTTTGAATCAGCTCCTCAAGATGGAGGTCATTGAGGGTGATGTAGGTAACCTGGAACATGCTGCCCAAAGGTCTGGGTCTGAACCATAACTCGATAGACATGGATAATGGGGCTGTGGAGATGGGCGGGGGGGACATGGCTTTCTAAATGCATTCTGAAGACACTTACAGCCCCAGCAGCACCCTCAGATGCTACATTTGTTATGTGTTTCCATTTGTTTCGTAGTTGAAAAGACATAATACAGGCGACCCCCAGCTTACGAATGAGATACGCCTGTCTTTAAGTTGAATTTGCAAGTGTCTGTTGTTTGTGTGTGTGTGTGTGTGTGTGTGTTCAGAACAGGTATGTACACTTCTTATTTAGTGTTAATTAGCCAAATGTCTTTCTATGCATATAAAACAGCCTGGATGGGATGCCAGTCAACTGTGAATGCAGACTTAACATGTGCGCGCACACACATCTTTGTGGGGACCATCCATTCATTTCTATGGGGAAAGCCCTAAGCCCAACAATTTCAACCTTAACCCCTACCCAGCCCTAACCTTGAGTAACCAAACAAAATACAAGACATTTGGCATTTTAAATTTTTTGATTGCATTCATGGATTTTTATGAAACTGAGGATATCCAAATGGTGACCAGAAAAATATTCCCAAAAGTGAGGAAGTTTCAGGAACAGTTGACCCTAGAGATGTGCAACAGCCATGTTATCCATTGACTCACTGTGACATATTCTAAATTTATTTTATTATTTATAGTATTTTGTATTAAATCCAATAATTATTTAGTTCTTGGTATCCTCTGTGCATGTGGAATATATGTATAACCGATTTATCAGTATTGGCATGGGGGAGCAGTACTCTTCTGATTTCTGTATGGACTTTTGACAGAGAGGTTAATTAAAACCTCAGGAAAGGCTCTGCTGTTTACTGAGCTCCTTCAGAAAAACATCTTGCTTTTTGATCAGGTAAGCGACTCGATACTATTTCGCGCTCCTGTGTCTCAGTGGGAATCTCATTTCGTTTAGCAGCGACGGCTTTGCTCAGTATGACGGAACACAGAGGTGGTTACATGAGCTTCCGGCTTCTGGAAAGTACTTTGCTGCCTCAGTCCTGTTTGCTCTGCCCATTCAGACTGTGTCGTAGATCTTTGGCTGACAGACTTTGAGTATATCTGAGAAGCGAGGTTCAGCCGTCTGTTTCCGCGTCTTTGTCCGAGATGCAGTCATACCCGGGAAGTGAGATCACTTTGGGGACACTTCAGTGGCATGTATCTCTCTGACTGAGCAGATACTGCAAGGTCTGGCCAGACTTCTACAGGGGAAAGAGCTTGCAGCAGGTCCTGCAGATCTCTGATATATCCCGGCTGCGTCACTGCATTGGAGCTGCTTCTTTAACCTACATTTAAAATGTGCTTATTCAATGGAATGAGGGGGCCTGCATATTGACACCTTATCTATCTATCTATCTATCTATCTATCTATCTATCTATCTATCTATCTATCTATCTATCTATCTATCTATCTATCTATCTATCTATCTATCTATCTATCTATCTCACAGATTTTAGATACATTTAGCCATCCATCCATCCATCCATCCATCCATCATTTCAATAACCACTTATTAAGTAAAGGATTGTGGAGACTCTGGATTCTACCCCAGGCATCACAGGACATAAGGCAAGACATATCCTGGACTGGATGATTAACCAACCCCATGATTAAAAACAACAGATGTACAGCATCATTATATTTGGGGGGCAGGATTAATAAAAAGCAAGAGCAGAATCACAGTACTTCAGACCCTGCTATTCTGGAAATGCTGTATTAACAAAAACAGCGGCTACTCATCATGACACCATAAGCCATTCTGAACCATTATTCTTTCCTAAATTGCTCCAGACAACTTTGGTTTTATATTTTCTACCAAAACGTTCTGAAATACCAGTATTTTACAACACTAGCTACTCTGTCCAGTAAAATTGGTATGTCCTATACTAACTTAAAGCAGCTTGAGTCACATGACACTGTGATAAACATTGTATAAAAACATACAATGGAATTTCAATCTACATCTCCCTAAATTGTGCCTTCAACACTTAAAACAATAATATAAATTATATACTGTGTACGATATATACAAACAATACATACTTTTAATTAGTATAATGATACTGATGAAGCAAGCAGACTGCGTAATGTGTTTCACATCTGTTATTGCCCGTGTTATGTTAATTCTGGATGCTTGCTTCCTTGTCCATACTAGATGTCTTTGTGTAAATACAATGCCTGTTTTACACTTCAAAATCATAAAGAGGTGATTCACACTCAATCACAAGATGCTCATTCTTCTCCATGAACGTTTTTGCAAGCCTTCCACCAGAGATTTCTGTTCAATACTTCAGCAAATGCCCTCACACATCTGCACTTTCTGTGTCCGTGCTGTTTATACAGTTAAGTTCATTGTCTCTTCAGCTTGCCCTCCGTGCCGAGAAAGTGATTCCGGCCAGTGTTTATGTGAATATGTGATGGAAATGTCACTTTTCTGATCCGTATGAATTTCAGTGGGCTCTGCGGATCATAAACTGCCCATGATGTTTGCAGTGAGCTAGAGAGCGTGAAGCGTGGTGCTATTTTTTATGAAGGGCAATTTTTCCTCGATTCTTCAGTCATTCAGCTTTAAGCTTTTAAATCTGAAAGAGGAACACATTGGTCCAGTGGGGGTTTATGGTTGGACATAGTGTAAAGTAGATGGTGTGCAGCAAGCAAATGTGCTGGACAGTTTAACTATGTTAAGCTCTCTCTTTCTCGAGAGCTACGAATGATAGTTGTCTACCCTCTCTCCATGGAAAATGGCCTTTCTTGTTCCAGATAATGGACAGCAGTCTATCCTACTGTCCTCCTCTCTCTCAGTGTCTCTGCCTCTGTACAGTATCGTGGCCTCTCTCTCTAGACCAGAGTTTCTCTACCCAGTCCTTGGGGACCCCCAGACAGTTCACATTTTACTCCCTCCCAGCGCACCTGAACTAGACAATCTAGAACAGCAAATATCTGGAACAGGTGTGTAGAGAGCTGGGAGGGACCAAAAACGTGAACTGTCAGCGGGTCCCCGAGGACCAGACTGAGAAACACTGCTGTAAGCTATGAAAAATAGCTTGTTCTGCTCCCCCCTGTAGACCCAAGCCTCTACTTCTATTACTTGCTACTATGCAACCCACAGTGTCTCTGTCCACTCCACAAAAACTCATGATGCAGTGCATCCTTAAACAGTCTATAAACACACCCCTGCACAGGCACTGAGTGTTTAGTATGGTGGGTTTTTGTATTAATGGTTGTGGTCCCCTTTTCCAGCCTCATGGTGTGTATGATGTAGACAGGTGAAGCTGATCAGATCTGGCAGCTCAACATTTGACTGGAACTAAAAGGGGGAAAAGAAGTGGTTCAAGTGCACTTGGATTAATGTTATGACAGACAAATTGAATGACCGTTACTCGCTTCTCCAGCAGCTACTTGTGAAACGTTAATACATAAACATTTATGTGTCATAATCATGCCAATAACAATCTCCGCCGTTTCTGTATCATCGAGGAGACTCTTTTCAAAGCTGTGATTAGTCAATTTTGTTGTGTGTAGAGTCAATCACGGGAGACATGAAACAAAAGCATTTTAATGATCTTGAAATAATGATCTAATCTAAAAATTAGATGCTGAACATGTCTCAGCCCATATTTAAAAAATATGCATAATTATACACTAAAATTTCCTGGTCAAGCACAATTCCACAGCACTAAAATTTAATACATTTTTGACATTCTGGCCTTAGCGTCTTTATAAATTGTGCATGCATCGATTAAATATTAATACTCTAGCCTACAAATTAATCCATACCACCTATGTAATATGCTGAAATGTTTACATCCAATGGGTAACTGTACACTTTATGGGCCCATCTGCCTTGATCAGAGAATTATAACATGCAAGGTGACCTTTCGTGACCTGCCGAACCCAATGACAGGTCCTGGAAGCTGAAAGCGAGGCAGAAGTCATTTTACATCTGCTGAACAACATGGCACCCCTACCCTAACATATTCATTAAGGCAACCTTTGACATCAGCGCTGACAAAGTACTGCAAGTATATAGATGTAGGATGAATTAAGTTTTAACTATAAAGTGGTAATATGAGCATGGCACTGGGCCCCAGCGCCACCCTCCCCCAGCACTGCAGTCTCCCAGCGCCACCCTCCCCCAGCACTGCAGTCTCCCAGCGCCACCCTCCCCCAGCACTGCAGTCTCCCAGCGCCACCCTCCCCCAGCACTGCAGTCTCCCAACGCCACCCTCCCCCAACACTGCAGTCTCCCAACGCCACCCTCCCCCAGCACTGCAGTCTCCCAGCGCCACCCTCCCCCAGCACTGCAGTCTCCCAGCGCCACCCTCCCCCAGCACTGCAGTATCCCAGCGCCACCCTCCCCCAGCACTGCAGTCTACCAGCGCCACCCTCCCCCAGCACTGCAGTCTCCCAGCGCCACCCTCCCCCAACACTGCAGTCTCACACCTCTTGGGGGGGCAAATTGGTATCTCCAAATTATGTCGCATAATGTGTGATGTAATGTAGTGATCCCTGCAATGGACTGGCATGCCATTCAGATTCTCTTCTGACTAAGTACCAGGCTCAGCCCTGGCAGTGTCTTGCATTTGCAGTTTAAATAAAAAAGAATTAATAAACATCCTTTTCTTAAATACATGATGGCAATCTCTTAACAGTGTAAAAATCTGGAACTCAGACATGCAGTACTGTATACCTTCATAATGAATATACATACATTTTGTTGTTCTTGTTCTTCAAACAACAAGAACTATTAATTATTATTATTATTGTTGTTGTGGTTTGTTTAGCTGTATTATAGTGGTCCTGAGTTAGGATCAATATGATGTAATGGAATCTGGTCAACTGTGATTGGCTGATGCTAAAAATGTCATGGTGAAATATTGAGGCTATGGAGGCCAAGGGGTGGCAGAGGTCTGAATGTGTATTCTGCCGCGCGAAGGAACAAGGGTGGTGTAGCAAACAAAAAACAGCCGAAAAGTTACTCAGCAGGAAGAAATAAGAAGTGACATGAGAATGAATAAGTCTGTGTAGGAAACATACATCAGGTTGCACTGAGAATCCACATTTCAAGGAAAACATTACCAAGGACCAAAAGCTCATATACAACTTGTGTTTGATGTCAAACTATCTGATTTCTATGTACTTCCTGAGTGAGAATTTCCTCAGAGAAGGCAGAGATTATTACCAGAGAGCATCATCTCTACTTTCGTTATAGAATCAGCCTGTGATTGTCCTATTTGGGGGCACAGACCTCTGGTTCCTTGCTGATTGTGGTGCACATAACACGTCAAAACAATGTAATAAATTAATTAAGGGTGACTTCCCTTATCAAAGGGAATGGAGACATGTTTTATGAGCTGTGGCCAAAGTTGTAACACTGGAGTTGCAATGGAACTGAAACTGAAAGCTCCGAAGTGAACAGTGAAACAAATTTTATTACTAGTTTTTTTTGGAAAATCTAACCGTGTGCTATTTCAGTAAAGTGCTACAGAAATACTACAGACAAATTCACCCTCAAGACACTGCAATAAATGATTCAATATATTGAAAGCATATTGAAAGGCCTGAAGAGTTGGGTTGTGGCCCTGAGTTATCATCCTCAGCAGCTGCCTGAACCATTTCCAAATCCCACTTTTCCGGGTATGAGTAGAACACAGCCAAGGGTGTGATGAACCAGGGAGATTAACATCAGTTTTTTTTCAAACCAGTTCTTGGGGAACCCCAGACAGTCCACACTTCAGAACATATCTGAACCAAGCAAACAAGAACAAGCCAAACAAAGAAGAACATAGAATATCTGGTACAGATATGCAAAAATTTGCAAAAATGCGGACTCTGGGGGTCCCTGAGGTCCAAAATACTTATTATTATGATTATTAGTATTTTATTATTATTATTACTAATAATGTTACTGTTAGAGTTTATGTTTATTTTAAATTACAATTATTATTATGGATGCTTGATCACTTTATTATTGTTATTATTATTGTTATTGTTGTTGTAATAACTGTAATATAGTGGTCCTTAGGATTGATGTGATGTTATATGTTTTGTGTTGCATGTTTGTAAGTGCATTAATATATATATAAAAACACTGGTCTAAAATCTCCCTTTGTTGAGGCTGAAGACCTCCTAGACATGGCAGATCCCAGACTCCTAGGAGAAGACAAGCTGTTTCTCATGGGAGCATCCATCTTTTCTAAAGATGCCTTTGCCTCGAAGACATTCTTACTCCTCCTTCCAATGCTTTAGAGGCTGGCGACATAAAACATTAATGTCAGAGCAAACTGTAAATTACAACTGATATTTCAGTGACTTTTTATTTGTTGAGGGAGAGAAGACGGCAAAGACAGGAGGCTGTGAGGAATCAGTAATGATCCTGGTCTTTGTTTTCTGCTTCCAAAGGGCATTTCTCATCTTAAAAAATAATAATAAATACGTCCAGAGGTGGCGTGGCTCCCAAATGCTTTTTGTCTCCTACCGGAGAGTGTTTTGTCAGCCATGAGGCCGGCAACAGAATCCGTGATCAAATGAAGCCCAGGGGATAGAGAGATCTGGTAGAAGGTTGAGTGGCCAACAGGTTTCACACTGATAGTGACAACCAGAAAAAAAAAAAAAAGCCAAAGGGTTGTTTGGAGAAACCAGGAAATTGCTGGTGAGCTGGACCTGAAAAGCAGACTGACAAGCTGGTGCCGATGTCCAGCTGGTGTTGGACCTTGTTTGTTTGTTTGTTTTTTGTAGGGACAAACATCTGTTCTTGATGGCACTATGCATACCTGCGTCCCAAAGCTCTGGGAATAGCAGAGAGATCAGGGCAGCTGGGCAGTTGGTTAGCTTGGCCCAGACGCGTTAATCTAAGTGAGGCAGTTAACTCTACTCTGACCCCGCCCCCCAGCAATCCCACGATGCCCCTTCCATGTGACTGATGCACCTGGCGAGTTCACACGTGTGTTTTCAAGGTCAGAGAGGAGAGGCTTAGCATGCTTGCTGGAGATTCTTCTCAGCATCTACGAGAATACCCATAATGCATATTCATTAATGTTTATGTTGCTGCAAGATATGGGAGGGGTTGATTTATGCAGGAGTATAATGAGATTTTTAAAACCTCTGACAGCGACATAAGGGGTGTTTGCATGATTATTTAAATGCAACATGTGTTAAATTCAGCACATATACACAGATAGTACAATTTCCCATGGATTTTTACCACTGTTCAACAACACAGATAAACATGAAATCATTAATATCATAATAAGATTATCACTATTATCAAGTCCTGTACAAAACCTCATTAAAAGAAAATATAGTGAATATGTCATAAAATGAATTAGGTATTTGAATTTGCATTGATATTAGAAATGAAAAGAAACTCTTTCACTAATGGTTTTCATGTGTCCAACTATTTCTTATCTTAAAAAACACTGCCATAGTCATGATTATTAAAATCGAATATGAAAGTGAACATAAAACTACAGCAAGTATAAACGTAGTGGTAGAGTTCCTGAATCTCTCTGTAATTAGAGATCGGTGAAACAGGTGATTATGTAGCTGGTACTGTATGTAGTTGGGTTAATAGCAGATTTTACCTTGAGAAATGAATTCCAGGTGTACCGGTAGCAGCATTGATAGAAATAATGAAATTTAAGCTGCTTGTCTTACATTTCTCATTTCAGCCATGGGACCTGAATTTGGGGTACAGCCTTGACTTGGATTTCAGTTGCTGTCACCCAGACTGACAAATCAAAACGCTTCATGTATATTTGAGCAGCCTTTCGCAGTCCAGTCACTCTCCAGCATTTACATGTCTCCTCTCTCTCTCTACCATGAATCCACAATTCGGTGAAGGCGGCACACAGGACCTTCAGATATTTTACTTCCGACCCGTGAATGTTTTAACTCCGTGGGGGGGTGGGGGGTGGGGGCAGGGTTCCCATTGAGGTGGAACATCCCTGTCACTGTAAGCCTGATGGATTCTCATACACACGCTGACATGGCTTCACTTGTGTTGAAGGATTCCTTGATGGGAAGGTAATCTAGCACAGAGGAAAAGTATCAATTAATCAATTACTTACTTAATAAGGAGCTGCCATTATCAGTGGTGTAGGAATCAGGAGGGACATGTCCCCAAAATATTTAATTTGGCTTCAACCCCCCCCCCACCACCCCATAAAAACAGACCTTTGCATTTAAATTATTAAGTTGTCCCCCCAATATCAAAGAATCTCCTACAGCAGTGTATGAAATCTTACCCAGAAAGGGCTGCTCTGTTTCTGATGCAACTCCCTAGTTAGACTGATTGGCTGAAGACTCCTCTCACCTGGGTTTGAACATCTGACCTAAATTCTATCCCAAAAACCTGCATACACACTGGTCCATTGCGGATAAGATTGCGTCGCCTTGTCCTATGCCATTGATCATTATCAATGGTGATGTGGGGAAATTCCCCACAGGAGTTAATATAGATCATGGTGAATCATATTCAAAACATCATCCTCACGGTAGGGTGGGATTTTGGGGGCTGGTGTGTAGCTCTGACCCTGTGCCTGTTAGACAGGAACAGGACCCTTAACCCTCGACTACTTCCTGCCTCCCCAGATAAATAGCTGACCCTCGGCTCAGACCTCAAGCTTCGCTCTCACCTTTATGTGCGCATGGAATCCAACAAAGAACTTTCAATACATTTCCAACATTCACTAAATCTGCAGACATTTTTTTCAAAAACATTTCCCATAGAGTGAGTGAGTCTGCAAATTTGCTCTTCAATTGTGTCTAAAATATGTAACACCACACATCCCTAGAAAAACAGCCTTACAAATTAGGCTTTAAAGTGTTTTTTACTTCATCAAACAAGGTCCTAACAACATTGTTTGTTTCTCTCAGTGATGTGAACTTGCCTAATTGAATAGAGAGCAATGTTCATATTCAGAATAGATTTCATGTTTTTAAGGATGCATTGTAAATAGAATGTCTTATCGGGGTGAGTGATGAAGAGGATTTAACTTTGCAACCATGTAAGATTAGCAATGAATCAGTTGTGGGGGGTGAGCGAGCACTTTGCACAGGATGCGCTGTAAACATTTCAGATGAAGCAAGGCGTGTCAAAATGTTTGTGCTCGTTGCTGCAGCAAACCCCATTACAGATGGACCTTGTTAATGTCAAATTGCAAACAAGCTGTAATTGTATCTATATTCCCCCACCCCCAGCAAGCTGTGACATCCTACGAAATAAACAAAAAAATCTTAAGCTCAGCAACTGAGCAGTAACTGCTAGGCCACCCTGGACTAATTTTCTCAGTGCTTACAGCGTTGCTTTTTCACCCCGAAAACAACACAGCCCTCTCCTGTACCCCTGCATGACTCACTCTGCTGAATCCCCCTATGTGTGTCAGGCTCACATTCCCTGTAACGTGGACGAGCTGTTCGCCCATAGAATTGCAACGCTTTGGGGTGGGCAGGAGCGAAGCGGCTCATCCTTATTCCTGACGAGCCTCGACAGACAGGCCGGTTCATTCTCTGAATGAAGAATCCACTGCTGCTCGTCCCAGAGAGCCTAATTGGACGTAAGGCCCAGATTTTCATTGATTTGTATAAAGACCCAATCAGACCTGCATATATTTGCTTTTTCTACCCCTCAGATGTTTCAAGCTTTATTGTCACATGTGTTCTGAGGAACACAGTGAATTTCTTATGCCATAAAAATAAATTTGAAAAAATCTAAATTGTAAGATGTCTTATTTTCTCCAAAGACAAATAACCTACAATTGAAGGACACTTTTTTCCTTGGGTCTCAGGAGGATATACATTACATTGCTACCAGAAGTATAGAGTGGTAAACTCAAAAAAAACATCCCACTCATTTGCTACAACATCCACTACCGAAGAAAACAGAAGAGAAAAAAAATTCCACATAGTACATAGACTGATATCACTCCACAGATGTGTTTACTGCTAATCCATCGCCCGTGTTGTGCCGCATGCATTAATGCATCAGCTTTTTAATTATTCAGAGTAATGAGTCTTAGCGTGCATGTTGAGTCATGGTACACTGGTCTCAAGTAGAAGGTTGAGTGACTTAAATTATAGTGAACTACACTTTGCTGTACGGGAGCAGGGAAAAATCACTTTAAGGCAACAGTGAGTCGCTGTGTGATGTATTGAGAGAGTGTACTGATTCTGAGGGACAATCTTAGTGTTTAAACATATGGGAACACCGAACCTAGACTGGGCATGAGGGGAGACAATGAACTGGAGAGGGGTGGTGGACTGGGCATTGGCTTTAGATTTCTAGGGACGAGAGAGAACCATTTGTAGGGAGGCTGCTATGTTATGCTGTATTAAATTAGCACATTAATTACTGTAATGAGTGACACCCTGCTTCAGCTGTTCAAGCCCTGGGCAGGGAGTCAGAAGAATCAAATAAAACAGAATAAAACACAAACCTGGATCTGAACCATTGAGTCATTGTGTGAATAGACTCTGGTACAAAATTGTGTGCTCCCGATTTGTATGTTTGACTTTGGGGTGGGGGGGCATAATTTGACCCCACAAATACAAAAACCCCTGAAACCAAATATATCTAGGTTATCACCGTGTGAATGGGGTAATTGATCGTTAACTGCTTTAAGAAGTGTCAACAGGAATCCACCACAAGACAGAAATGAGACTTTCTGTGCGTGTGAGGCAGGGAAATGTACCACCTTCATTTATTATTCACAATTAGAATTTTAGAGCCACTACTAAAAGGCATTGCTTCTGTCTTCTGTAACAGCTTATCCATTACAAGGCTGTGCTGCAGCCATCGCAGGAAGCACGGCAAACGAGGCGCAGGACACCCAGGACAGGACACCAGCATGCTCACGCTCATGACAAAGAGTCATAGAAAACGAAGTTCTCCTTAACTGTACATATTCAAAAACCCTCTCATTGGGGTCCAAGAAGAACTTTCCATCCGACACCAACAAGCCACACTAACATTGTGCAGGAATAAGTATGTAGGTGTTATGAAGGTGGTGGAAATGGCTTTCAGCCTGTGATACCCAGCTAGTCGGCCTGCCAATATGGGCTGGTCTCAGCTTCTGGTCTCATGGCTCTAGCCCGGTCATAGAGGGTCAGCTCCAATGCTGAGATATGGACAGGTGTTCGTACAAGTACATGCTCAGCTGCATCAGCGGCGTGTCAGCCGCACGCTCAGCCCCACACACAGCCGCACGCTCAGGCCCACACACAGCCGCATGCTCAGCCCCACACACAGCCGCACGCTCAGCCCCACACACAGCCGCACGCTCAGCCCCACACACAGCCGCACGCTTAGCCCCACACACAGCCGCACGCTCAGCCCCACACACAACCGCACACTCAGCGGCACGCTCAGCCCCACACACAGCCGCACGCTCAGCCCCACACACAGCCGCACGCTCAGCCCCACACACAGCCGCACGCTCAGGCCCACACACAGCCGCACGCTCAGCCCCACACACAGCCGAACGCTCAGTCCCACACACAGCCGCACGCTCAGCCCCACACACAGCCGAACGCTCAGTCCCACACGCAGCCGCACGCTCAGCCCCACACACAGCCGAACGCTCAGTCCCACACGCAGCCGCACGCTCAGCCCCACACACAGCCGAACGCTCAGCCCCACACGCAGCCGCACGCTCAGCCCCACACACAGCCGAACGCTCAGTCCCACACGCAGCCGCACGCTCAGCCCCACACACAGCCGAACGCTCAGCCCCACACACAGCCGCACGCTCAGCCCCACACACAGCTGCACACACAGCGGCACGCTCAGCCCCACACACAGCCGCACGCTCAGCCTCACGTACAGCCGCACACACAGTGGCATCAGCGGCACATCAGCGTAGCTACGCCAAAAATAACCTGGTGTAAGCAAGACATAAATAGGATGAGCAGGAGCATCACAGCCTGGTGAATTTTCTTTTTTAGATACAGCATTTGTTTGCTTTTTGCTTCCTCTTCTAAAGGAAAATACTTTAAAGTGCTAGATATTTTTAAAAACTCGTAACAAAAACAATGTTTATAATAATTGAAGAGAAAAATGAAAAATATCAAATACAGCATCTTGACAGGTCTGAAAGACAGATGCTCTTTTTATGGTCTTCTCCCCTGCCGTCATATTTGGAGACTTTTGCCTGTTTTTATTTTGTTTTGCGATATCTCTTAAGGACAGGCTTTGCCCTGCATCTACTGTCCCCAAAACCTGCCTTCATAGAGCTCATCAAAAGTCAGCATTGAAAAAAACTGCAGTCACAAAAAAGCAGACATTAACACCAGACATTCATTTCAATTTAATTTATTTTTAAATAGCACCTTTCACAACAGAGTCTCCCTAAGGTGCTTAACATGAGCCCAGTACATTCCTACATCATTTATACACAATAATTCAGCTTATTAATTATTTAATGTCATCTTTATTTGTGAGCATAAATAGAGCATGTGTGAGCATAGATAGATTTATGCTACAAGAGACAAGTACAGTAAAGTTATGGACAGGATTATGTAAATGGATACATCTGATGACACATCGTAATAGAAAAGTCCTATATTCAGATTCAAGTGAGAGTGACAATAGGGTTGATGGGTCTTTATGTGCATCATAAAGTGCAATGTTAGTATAATCTTAAGCTTAAAGACTCAAGAGCGGTAAGAAATTTTATTTTCAAGAAATTGTATTTTGTCATTTTGTATTTTCCCTGTAATTTCTTGTGCATTTTGTCAGTAGGTCCAACCATTGCGTGAGATGTTTTTGACTATTCTGGTTTAGAAGAATATTGTACTTATCAATAATTCAAGCTTGATGGATGTTTGAAAGAAAATGAAAAGAAATACCACAAATCTATTTCTTTTTTTTAAATTTTCACAAATGGTCCTTAAGATTTGTCCCTCTGTGGCTCTTTAACTCTCACACAAGTCTGTATGAAACAGCTGTGATGTGATCCTTGAGCTGATCTCCAAATACGAAAACCGGTAAACTGTGATGACGAGGAGTAAAGGTCCAAAGCAAATAAAAAGCCGTGCATAGCCTGCTCACTGTCCCATAGCAGGAGTCGCCGTTTCCATGGAGAATCTGAGAAAGGCTGATCTCTGAAGTTCAGAAATGATCCCTGAGAGAACTGGGTAGAGCTGACCCTAAGACTGATGGGCACAAAGATCTCAACGGAGCTGACCCTAAGAGTAATGGACACAAATGTCTGGGCGGAGCTGACCCTAAGACATGGACTCAAAGATCTGGGCGGAGCTGACCCTAAAAATAATGGACACAAAGGTCTGGGCGGAGCTGACCCTAAGACTGATGGGCACAAAGATCTGGGTGGAGCTGACCTTAAGACTGATGGGCACAAAGATCGGGGCAGAACTGACCCTAAGACTGATGGACACGAAGATCTGGGTGGAGCTGACCTTAAGACTGATGGGCACAAAGATCGGGGCAGAGCTGACCCTAAGACTGATGGGCACAAACATACAGTATGTCAAAAGAAACCAAGCGACATGGAGCTGTAGTTACAACAGAGCATATGCCGGATTACAGCCGCGCAGAATTACAGCCATGCCAAATTACAGCCGCGCCGAATTACAGCCGCGCCGAATTACAGCTATGCTGAATTGCAGACTCGCCGAATTACAGCCATGGCGAATTACAGACTCGCCAAATTACAGCTATGCTGAATTACAGCCGTGCCGAATTACAGCCGTGCTGAATAACAGCCGCGCCGAATTACAGCCACGCCGAATTACAGACTCGCCAAATTACAGCTATGCTGAATTACAGCCGTGCCGAATTACCACCGTGCCGAATAACAGCCGCGCCGAATTACAGCCACGCCAAATTACAGACTCGCCAAATTACAGCTATGCTGAATTACAGCCGTGCCGAATTACCACCGTGCCGAATAACAGCCGCGCCGAATTACAGCCACGCCAAATTACAGCCACGCCGAATTACAGCCGCGCCAAATTACAGCTATGCTGAATTACAGACTCGCCGAATTACAGCCATGGCGAATTACAGCCGTTCCGAATTACCACCGTGCCGAATAACAGCCGCGCCGAATTACAGCCACGCCAAATTACAGCCACGCCGAATTACAGCCGCGCCGAATTACAGCCACGCCGAATTACAGCCTGTCTTGAGTTTTCGAGTAAAATGTTGCATTTATAGAAATCTGTTTTGATTCTTTTTTGTTCGTTCAAATAATCAGCCACCGCGGGAAACACTCAGGTACATTCCAAAAGGTATTTAGCATTCCGGTGTTGCACTCCGTACTCCATATGTGTATTTATGTTGCTGGTCTACTTTTTTTGTCCTGCAGGTGTTGGCACATTTTCAGTCTGCTCAGGGCACCCGATGAACCGAATTAAATGCTACATGATTTCGCTCATCTTAAGTGTATCATAATTTAATGCCAGTCAGGGACAGGGAAGAGGCTCATTGGTTCTCTCATTTGGGTTTTCCTTCCTTGTGAATTTGTGTCTCTAAATTTCCCATAGTGTGAACCTTAGTATTTTTGTGGTCAGTGCATAATTCCATATGTTATTTTTTAGTTCTGTAAAAATAAATTTTTTTTACTGAAAAGTAAAAATAAACCTTTCTACGGGTGGATGTGACCAAACTTTCGACTGCTACTGAAGGTAGCTAAGTGGCTTACAAACACTGCTCGCCAGTTCCACTCCCAAAATGATAACTGCTGTTATGCATATTATTAATTTTAGACAAACTGACATACAGTTGAGAAAGCAGGGCAAACCGGTCCCACAAGCAATAGGGGCTTAAGGGCCTTGTTCAAGGGCCCAGCAATGAAATCACTCTCTGTTGATGACGGGATTTGAACTGGCAACCTTCCAATTGCAGGCACAAAGTCCTCACCCACAGACCTACCCAAAGCCCACATTGAGCACAGGCTGTTCAAGATTGTAAATCACTCCAGGAAACAGTAACCCCCAGCAGCAGTAATGCTGAGGGTATTACTTTGCATAAACAATAACGAAAATGAGTAACGGTACACTTAGTGGACTCAGAGGGCACTTTTATACACAAAAAGTCATAAATAAATGGTGCTGTTTCAGCTCATCCTGTCGACCCTCGATGACAGCCAGCTTCCCAACGTCAAATTGGCAAGACAACAACGGTGCCATGACCACGGCCTTAAGTTGTCACTAAATGATTTTGTTCATATTCCTGCAGGTGAACAGGTACTACCCAGCTAGCCGAGCTTGTGCACTTGGGAAAGAAGCACAAGGTTTAATTTGTCTTAAAAACCTTCTGGCACTGACTGATCTTAATCCAGCTGTGCCTCATTTTATTTTAGCAACTAGCAGATAAGTACATACTGTGATACTCAGAGCGATATGATAAAGATCAAAGCTACATGTTTTTGGAGCCCCCCACGCCCCCCACCCGACTCCCAGTTGTAATGCAAGGGACGGGCAGACGTTAATTAGTCAGGATGATGACATCATCAGTAACTGCAGTGATGGTAATCGTGATAACGAGTGATAGCCTAGTCTTTTGTCTATGCGAGCTCCGTTGATGTTTATGAATGCTCCATTTAGCGCTGCTTGAAGGCAGATAGCTCTTATTCAAACTCTATGTAGCAGGACTGCTTTTAAGATTTGAATGCAGAGATATTCACCAGTATTTTCAAATAGCTTGAAAGGGACACCTAATTACTGCTTGAAGTTTTCTATTTATGTATGAAAATGCATTTAAATTCTATGAAATAATGCCTGACCCTCCTGTCTCATCCCTTTGTATTTAAGTACCTGTTTGCTTTGTCAGCCCCTGTCCGGTCACTGACGTCATTCCTCCCGTTTGCCCGTGTCCTTCCCCATACTAGCACTCAGGTTCTGACCCGTTGCAGTCTTGTTTGTTTCCCTGCTCCCGTTCAATTATTAAACTCCTTTTTCACCTAATACCCACCTTCTCATCTTTCATCCCACGTGTCATGGCGGAATGACCAGACTCCCAAAAAACCCCAACAGACTGCATTTCTGCTCCGGCTTCTACACCTCCATCCATCTGGCGGACCGAATACCCTGAGTGCCTCGGATCTGGGGACCGAAAGGGTCACCAGCGCTCAGAGTCACTCCTCCTTCAAGCACAGGATAGTCGAGCGTGAGCTCAGCCCACTACTTCTCCGCAGCCTTAGAAGGGGCCACCGCTCACCCTGAACCTCTAGAATATGGTCCACAGGGGCCTGCTCTGCCCATCTCTGCCAATGCTGCACCTTCAGAGCCTGTTGCATCCAGCCCAGTGAGGGCCGCTCCACCTGCGCACCAGGCGCCCGGCCCAGTAAGGGCTGCTCTGCCTGAGTCACCAGCTCCTGGCCCAAGTTGAGCCACATCGCCTGTACCCAGTCTGGCAGCAGCTGTGCTGTCCCACAGGAAACCCCAGTGGTTGTGCATGGTGTCCTGGCTGCGCCCTGTTTGCCTCCAGGGGACCTGGCTGCGTCCTGTTCGCCTCCAGGTGTCCCGGCTGCGCCCTCCTTCGCCTGCAGGTGTCCCGGCGGCACCCTGTTCGCCTCCAGGGGTCCCGGCTGCGTCGTGTTCGCCTCCAGGTGTCCCGGCTGCGCCCTGTTCGCCTCCAGGTGTCCCGGCTGCGCCCTGTTCGCCTCCAGGGGTCCCGGCTGCGTCCTGCTCGCCTCTATCTCATTGCCTCCTGTTTCCTCTCCTGCTGTTCCGTTGGCTCCTGCCTCATCTCCTGGAGTTTTGCTGTCGGCGCTTCACAGCTTCCTGGCTCCCCACTGACAGTCTCCTCATCCTCTGCAGGTCACCACCAGGCCGATGCCTGACTCCACAGTCACCGCCAGGCTGATGCCTTACTCTACAGTCTCCACCAGGCCGATGCCCGGATTTCACTAGACTGTCACTGCTAGACTGGATTGAGTCGACCCGGAAGATACACCGCTGGAGGACTTAGAGTGGGACGCTCTGGGCCTTGCCCTAAGACCCCCACTACAGCCCGAAGTCCACACTGACCCAGTCCTAAGTCCCAGTGTGGTCAGTGGTGTCAGGGACGGATTACGGACCGAGCCAGCGGGGCCGCTGCCCAGGGGCACTTGGGGTGCAGGGGGCCCGTGGGGCCCCTAACCCAAAACAATTTGCAATGCTTATCAACAATGTATTTTCGTTTGTCTATTTTAGAGGGCCTACATTCTTTGATCCTCTGCCTACAAGGGCCCCTGACCCTATAGGGCCTCTGATGGAAACATGGAGGGAGGGCGTTTGGCTGCCAAGGGCCCTTGAATTGTAGTGGTTGTGGTGGTGGTGCTGGTGGTGGTGGTGGCGAACGTTTTGCCCAGGGGCCCACACAACCCATAATCCGTCCCTGAGTGGTGTCGCTCGGGCTCAGAAAGGGGGCTGGCTGAGTCTCCATCTCCCGGAGGCAGCCACTCAGACTCTGGTTTGCCTGATGTTGTACGTTTGGGCAACTCTCCTGTGAAGACCTAGGGGAAAGGACCCTCAGGGCCCTGCTGCTCCTGTCCTAGCAATAAAATAGTAGTAATGAAGTAATAAAAATCATGTTTATGAACCATTAATAAAAAGCAATAATCAGGTATTTTAATGGAGTATAAAACCTTTTGTTAACTTCTATAATGCACTATAGATTCCCTCATAATGCAATAGAATGGTCAGTATAAGAATTAATAATGCATTACAGCATCTTCTAGTGACAGTCATAAGGCATTATAGTGTATAATAATATTAATACTTAATAGATAATAATACTTCATAAGCTCCAGTGGTAATGTACTATAGATACTTACCAATTATGCAATATAAATGAGTTTCACAAAGCATTTGTAATGCATAATGAACATTGATATAATATGTTATGCCGTTTCTTATAAATATTTATACCTATGTTTATAATGCTTTATGAATGCATTATAATCTGTTACAAATGTGTTCAAAGATTCTCATAGACATGGCATACAGAAAAAGTGTTGCTAAGCCTTTCACTGATTTAAATGAATGATAATAACTTGTCACATTGAATAGGGAGTGCACACTTTAGTAATATCATTTATTTTCCAGTGGTTGGCTTCCTTTGTTGGTCCCAAGAAGAATTACCATATCTCTGACATTTATTAACCTATCCTAATTCTTTGTTTGATTCCTGATGAAATAAAGTGTCAAAGCTGATAACAGATCAAATTTACACTTTTGGCTGGTTTATTTTTAAACAGGAAAGAAAAAAACAGTTCTTGTGACTTTATATAACTGCTCATGAACTGGGACGGTATCGTCCATGCAATAGCAGTTCTAAAACTAACCAGTAGGTTTTCTCTGTTTTGTTATTCATTATGTCAGAAGTGAATCTATTACTGACCTGCATTGATGCTTTTAATCACCTGGATAATTTTGTTTCTTTTATATTAAATAACAAAAGCTGCTGACTAATTCAGCTTGACAGCATGTAATTAAAGCATCTTCTCTGTTAATAGCAAGTAATATAGGCATCGTGGTGGCTCAGTGCTTAGCGCTGTTGCCTCACACCTGTGGGTCGTGTGTTTGAATTCCCTCTCTGCTTTTATGCTTTTGCTGATTGCATGATGCTTTCCCTGAGGTGCCAGATCTTTCTCCAGTGGTTCAAAGACATGCAGCTTGGTCAATGGGTGTCTCCCTCTGAATTTCCCATAATTTATAACTCTGTGTGTGCGTGTGTGTGTGTGTCCTCTGATGGGCTGACATCCCATTCAGCTTGTACTTGAACTCCATGCTGCCTGTGACGCTCTGCTAAAGGTGAGCATTTGAAAGATGAATAGATATCATATGTCTGGTTAAATAGCTATGGATCGATTCCATTTGCTGCTGCAGTTCAGGGCAGCAGGTTGGAACTTTGGAAAAATGACAAAAGGGTAACAAAAGATTAAATTGAAGCACAGCTGGCGGGGAGATGAGGGGACATCTGGGATGGATAATGGCCCCGCTTAATGTTACACTAAATATAGATCACCAACATGCTTGATGGGTATAGTCACTTGAGTAGTTAGAATATAGGTAGTTTGTAGCTGTTAACTGGGGGAAGCAACATCTGCATAAGAGAACAGCAGTTATTAATGGCGCTTTGTAATGTGATGTCATCATACAACTGCACATACATATTAACTTTATTTAGGAAACCAGAAAGGTAACTGATATACTTTGTTTCAAATCCCTCAGGACCCTTCCTGTAGCACCTCTAACCGATGGTCTTAAACTACATTATATCAATGTATAAAATCATAACCTTTGCTTGATAAATGCGTCACGAATACAATTAAATGTTGGAGTAACCATATTTTCTTTACTCTAAGCTGCAGTCGTTAATGGAAAAGGTAGCAACATTCCTTGGGGGGTATTGGGGTCTAATGAAACCCTCTCCGTGATTAAAGATGCAACTGGCCTATTAGATGAATATTGTAATAGGTATTCTGGACCCTAAAATAGCTTCTAGAATCTGACACCAGAGAGCAGTGGGATATATGACAGTATTTAGTAAATGGGAAACTCTGATAATGTCGATTAGTGAATGAAGAGCTCTTTAGAAATACATCAGCAGGGTTGTATATCAGCTTTGAGCAGCTTTAATCTTTAATCTTGCCTTTATTTTCCAAATTCTGGGCATGAACAGGTTTCCATTGATTCTTATCCAAGCATTATTTAATTTCTTACTGTGTAAGGCTGCCAACAATTTTATAAGTCACTATTAAAACACAAATGGAACACAAAGCACATACTAAGCCTTGTTATGTTAAATGTCCACGTTTTTCAAAGATAAACTAATCTACTGTATGTCACATACTCCAAGCAGAGGGTGTATTAGCCAAAGGCTGCAGTGCATAATTCTTACATTTTACCACTGGAGCTAAACTGTTTGGCAAGATATTAAATGTTCACGAGCCTATTTTATCCAATCATGACTCATTTAGTTGGTTTATAATGCTTTACTTAAGTCTGTCATGCATGCGCTGTTGGAATTGAGTTTACGGTTATAGCTTTAGTTAATAGATTTTTAACCTGCAAATCTACGGCTCTTCCTTAATTACCAACGCCCAGTATTATACCGGGAGTCTTTGCACGTTGATTGCTGAATATCTGGTGTGATCAGCATGTGATTTAACCATCTGACACACTGTCATCCGCTTTCAGATGATAAGCGGTATTGCTCTGTCTTCTGACAGCTGAACACCAAGTTCAATATTATCCATTTTGCTGTGAGAGTATGGGAGGGTGTCCCCCTCTACTCAACTGTAAATAGCGGTTAGGTTTTGTTTTGGGGGGGAGGGTGTGACTTGTTCTCTGGGTTGTTCATTTCTGGTTAGAATGAGAAATGACTGATTTTGTATTGTCACTCAGTTCAGCACCCAATTTGCATTGAACAATACTGACAGGCTCCCCCGTTGCAGCCAAGGCTGGGGTTGTTGTTTCTGGGGGGCCACCAAAAAACATTCACCTTGCAGCTGCCTGTCCCCCTAGTTTAGTGACTGTTTTTGGCAAACTGGGGGCCCCCAAACATCCGGGGTCCACCCAGTCATGTGGTGTAAACACCACCTCTGATTCCCTTTTCCAGTCCAAGTGCGTTGTGGCTCTGTTATGCATTGTAAAATAATGTGAAGTTTTTTCTTAACTGATTATGCAAAACAAGACTCAGAGCCTGGAACTTAACCTAGGAAACACAGAGGACGGGGGACGGGGGACCAGTCCATCACTGGATAACGGAGAGATAAAAAGTCACATGACCCATATATTTTTTATCTTGTCCCATTGGGGGAAATGCATATGAGCACACACACAGATTACAGTATATCTATATCTTTGTGGGGACTCCCCATTTCTATGGGCATTACCCTAATGCCAACAATGACCCCCCTAACCCCTACCCAGCCCTAACCTTAACCATAATTAACCAAACAAAATACAAGACTTTTGGCATTTTTAGTTTTTTGACTGCAGTCACACATTTTTCTAAAATTGGGTTTCCCCATGTAGGGACCGAAAAAATGGTCCCCACAAGATAAAAATAGCACCTTGTGGGGACATTTGGTTCCCACGATGTAATATATACATGCCCACACAGACAGAGTCGGGCCTGGAATCAGATGCAGAGCCCTTGAGGCGTCGGGCCACAGCGTCCTCACTGCCCATTTGCTATTATCTGATTGATCATGCTGCTCACAGAAGCAGGCTCACAACTGCTCAAAAAGATCTCTGAAATTCCACCTGAACTGCAAGCAGGCTCACAACTGCTCAAAAAGATCTCTGAAATTCCACCTGAACTGCAAGCAGGCACACAACTGCTCAGAAAGATCTCTGAAATTCCACTTGAACTGCAAGCAGGCACACAACTGCTCAGCAAAATCTCTGAAATTCCACCTGAACTGTATTCAAGATCCTTCTGGGTTTTTTTTTCCAAAGAAGCATGCATGATTGATGGCATGCATGTTAATGACCTTCTGAATATACACTAGTCAAACCTGTTGGGACAGCACATGCGTGACATGGGTATGAGGAATGGGGTCTGAGGCATAGGGTCAGGATGTGTGAGCGTGTCCGTCTGTTTGCATGCTTGCCGCGTGTCAGTTTGGCCTGGACCTGCAGTCTTGACAGCACACGCGTGACACAGGTATGAGGAATGGGGTATGAGGCATAGGGTCAGGATGTGTGAGCGTGTCCGTCTGTTTGCATGCTTGTCGCGTGTCAGTTTGGCCTGGACCTGCAGTCTTGACAGCACACGCGTGACACAGGTATGAGGAATGGGGTATGAGGCATAGGGTCAGGATGTGTGAGCGTGTCTGTCTGTTTGCATGCTTGCCGCGTGTCAGTTTGGCCTGGACCTGCAGTCTTGACAGCACACGCGTGACACAGGTATGAGGAATGGGGTATGAGGCATAGGGTCAGGATGTGTGAGCGTGTCTGTCTGTTTGCATGCTTGCCGCATGTCAGTTTGGCCTGGACCTGCAGTCTTGACAGCACACGCGTGACACAGGTATGAGGAATGGGGTATAAAGCATAGGGTCAGGATGTGTGTGCGTGTTCATGTGTCCGCATGCTTCCCGTGTGTCAGTTTGGCCTGGACCTGCAGTCTCGACAGCACACGCGTGACACAGGTATGAGGAATGGGGTATGAGGCATAGGGTCAGGATGTGTGAGCGTGTCCGTCTGTTTGCATGCTTGTCGCGTGTCAGTTTGGCCTGGACCTGCAGTCTTGACAGCACACGCGTGACACAGGTATGAGGAATGGGGTATGAGGCATAGGGTCAGGATGTGTGAGCGTGTCTGTCTGTTT
This sequence comes from Paramormyrops kingsleyae, assembly GCF_048594095.1. Classification (NCBI taxonomy): domain Eukaryota; kingdom Metazoa; phylum Chordata; class Actinopteri; order Osteoglossiformes; family Mormyridae; genus Paramormyrops; species Paramormyrops kingsleyae. Next base: position 34,988,639 of record NC_132821.1, on the reverse strand, counting down.
GCATGCTTGCCGCATGTCAGTTTGGCCTGGACCTGCAGTCTTGACAGCACACGCGTGACACAGGTATGAGGAATGGGGTATAAAGCATAGGGTCAGGATGTGTGTGCGTGTTCATGTGTCCGCATGCTTCCCGTGTGTCAGTTTGGCCTGGACCTGCAGTCTCGACAGCACACGCGTGACACAGGTATGAGGAATGGGGTATGAGGCATAGGGTCAGGATGAGTGTGTGTGTTCAGGTGTCCACATGCTTCCCGCGTGTCAGTTTCGCCTGGACATGCAGTCTCGAGAGCACACGCGTGACGCGGGTATGAGGAATGGGGTATGAGGCATAGGGTCAGGATGTGTCTGCGTGTTCAGGTGTCCACATGCTTCCCGCGTGTCAGTTTCGCCTGGACATGCAGTCTCAAGAGCACACGCGTGACGCGGGTATGAGGAATGGGGTATGAGGCATAGGGTCAGGATGAGTGTGCGTGTTCAGGTGTCCACATGCTTCCCGCGTGTCAGTTTCGCCTGGACATGCAGTCTCGAGAGCACACGCGTGACGCGGGTATGAGGAATGGGGTATGAGGCATAGGGTCAGGATGTGTCTGCGTGTTCATGTGTCCGCATGCTTCCCGCGTGTCAGTTTTGCCTGGACCTGCAATCTCGACAGCACACGCGTGACATGGGTATGAGGAATGAGGACTGAGGCATAGGGTCAGGATGAGTGTGCGTGTCCGTGTGTCCGCATGCTTCCCATGAGTCAGTTTCGCCTAGACCTGCAGTCTTGACAGCACACGCGTGATGCAGGTATGAGGAATGAGGTCTGAGGCATAGGCTCAGGATGTGTGTGCGTGTTCGTGTGTCTGCCTGCTTCCCGCGTGTCAGTTTGGCCTGGACCTGCAGTCTCGACAGCACACACGTGACACAGGTATGAGGAATGGGGTCTGAGGCATAGGCTCAGGATGTGTGTGCGTGTTCATGTGGCCGCATGCTTCCCATGAGTCAGTTTTGCCTGGATCTGCAGTCTCCAGCTCTGTTTGCACTATCGTGGGGAAATAAGCTGGCCGGGAAGGAACCATTTATCCCTTCAGCTCTCTGGCTTCCTGATAGCATTTCAGATTTACATTCTGATGGCCCAGTTATGTATAGAGTGAGCATCTTAATCATGAGGAATTAAAAAGAATTCTGGGAGTGATAAGGAAATTATTCCATGTAGGGGGAGTTCATCTTCCTAGAAATCATTTTAATTGTCCGATTCATATTTAAGAGCTCTTGAAACGTAAGCTTTTTAATGTTTTTCTAATGATAATGTTGTTTTATTAAATAATTGCGTGTGTGTGTGTGTGTTGATTATATTTATATTACATTGTGGAGACCAAACTTTGATGTTGGTGGGGCCATTTGAAGGTCTATGAATGCAATCAAAAAACTTAAAATGCCAAAACTCTTGTATTTTGTTTGGTTACGTATGCTTAACCCCCTGGGGTCTGGGGGCTGGGTGGGGTCTAGATCTATCTATCTATCATCCATCTATCTATCCATCTATCTATCTATCTATCTATCTATCTACTGTATCTATCTATTTGACAAGACAGTAATTGCAATATCAGATCTGGTTAAGACATCAAATAGGAGATCAGCAAATTCTATATCGATTTGCACACATTTATACTAATGAAAGTAAACAAAGAAATGTTTATAGTGCAGGGTGTTCTTTATTTCAACAATGAATCTTAATGATAAAAATTCTTCCTGTCCATATTCTTTTTCCTTTGCCTTCAAACTTTCGTTTTTTTTAGTTCAGTATCAGGCCTTTGTATAGTGATTCTGTTATGGCCCTTTATGTGTGGCCCTGTGTTCTTGTGGATTTTGTGACAGACAGAATGCTTTTTGGGTGAATTGCTCATAGCATGTCAGACATATCAACTAAATGTATGGGGGCATCCCTGCAGTTCACTAGCATCTCCTCTAGGTGGCAGGCTGCCTCATGCCCTGAGCTCCCTGGGATGGCTTCAGGACGACAGCAAACAGAACTAAACCTGCAGAGACAGAGAGTGAAATGAAATGTAGTTCTCTGATGTCCAATGTTGCTCCATAGGTATCACACTATCCTACTGGATTATAATTTTCACAGACGTCCACATTTGAGTTTCTGTCTCATTTCTGCAAGGCCAAAGTCATGGGCACACACACGCACACACACACACACACACTGGTTTGTAATTATATCTTTGTGGGGACTCTCCACTTATTTCTGTGGGGAAAACTGTAATCCCAACATAACAACCTTAACCCCTACTCAACCCTAAGCTTAACCATAAGTAAACAAAACAAAACACGAGACTTTTGGCAATTTTAGTTTTTTGACCATTCACATATTTTTATAAAAATTGAATTCCCTTGCGGGGACCAAAAAAATGCTCCCCCATGATGTCAAAATAACAGGTTTTTATCACATTTGAGAGGAGACTGGTCCTCACGGTGTAATAATTGTGCGCACACGCTCCATCCAAGCTGCTGTCTGGTTTATAAAAGATGCTGAAATGTACTACAGTTTTACATATATTGCTGAGTTAAATGTTTTTTTTCCCCCAAGCGGCATGAACAATGCTAACCACATTAAGGAAGCCGCTACCACACACTTCCTCTGTCACTCAGTCCTCATACCCTACACACCTCCCTCATTTTACACGCTCGCCTCCTGTGACTGCTAATTAGGGGGGGGGGGGGGTGTAATTTTGCTCAGGAGTGTATGTTCTTCTCAAAAACATGAAAGGACTCTGACATTTCCCATGGCAACCCGAGCACAGTGACTGACTCTTGTTGTGGTTTTTAGACCTTTTTTCCTACTAGGTGGGAGAGGGAAAAAAACACATATATTTGTTATTTTGTACTCCCCCCCCCACCCCCCGCTCATGTGAGCCAAACTGGAACATTCCCCCACCAGCCAGAGCACTGCTATTATTGGTGGGAGCAGTGTTATAATAATGCACTGCTTGACATATAAAAATAAAGTCATGTCCCTTGACATTTCTTAAATATGAATAAAGGAGCCCAACCTGTCAAAGTTTTATTCCAGGACATCTGTGTAGGTCTCAGGGGTAAATTACCTCTACAGTAGTGATACATTTAGCTTGTATTTTCTGTTCATTGCATTCAGGCTGTTCTGTTTAGGATGGGCTCCGCGTCAAACCTTCATAATAACTTCATTAACCTATTAATATCCTTACAAGTTCTGCATTCTTTATGAATGTTTAATAATGCTCATGAATATTTCAGCCTTTGCATGTGAAGCTCTTATGAACCTCTTACTGGATTCAGAGCTTCTCACAAATGGTTCTACCTAGAAACATGTGGTGGTCTAAGACCACCTGATCCAGCTATCTGTGATTGATGACAGAAAAAAAATGAAATATCATGAAAGTTAATCACTTTGTTTTTCAGCTCGGAGCAGCAGCGAAAGAGTGTGTGTTTAGGCAACTCATCCTGTGCTTTGGAAACCTGCCACTGTCCTCTGTATGTCCTGTAAATCAGCCTTTTTGAAAAATATGTCACAGCTCAACTGTGCACATTGGACTGAAGAAAATATGGGAAAAAACAATTATTGCTGAACAATAGATGTCATAAATCATGTGATACACAGCTCTTATTTATGGCATTCAATCATGTTGTCAGTGCAGTTAATCTCTGTAATTAATCTGTCACCTCAAACCTGAAGATGCCTGTAAAACCGTCAATAAGCGGATCTGTCCACTTGAATCCTTTGTACTGAGTGTTTGTGTAGTTTGGTGAAAATGTGTATGTCCCCTGTGATGGACCGGCATCCTGTCCAGGGTGTCCCCCAGCCCCGTGCCCTGTGATGGACCGGCATCCTGTCCAGGGTGTCCCCCAGACCCGTCCCCTGTGACGGACCGGCATCCTGTCCAGGGTGTCCCCCAGCCCCGTCCCCTGTGACGGACCGGCATCCTGTCCAGGGTGTCCCCCAGCCCCGTGCCCTGTGATGGACCGGCATCCTGTCCAGGGTGTCCCCCAGCCCCGTGCCCTGTGATGGACCGGCATCCTGTCCAGGGTGTCCCCCAGCCCCGTGCCCTGTGATGGACTGGCATCCTGTTCAGGGTGTTCCCCAGCCAAGTGTCCGCTACAATGACCTCCTGTGACCCTATTGGAATAAGTAGTTAGAAGATGCATAAATGTATAAATGGATAAAGTGAATTTACAGTGTATCGGCTTTCCTTCACTCTTGTGATTTTTCTTTTCCAAGGAATGCATATCTGATATAGGTGTCTTCCTGCCATTAATCTATCTAGTTTCCATAGAAACTTTATTCAGCACAGGGACACAGTGAACTCTGATGTCAGGAAGTACGGGGATCACCCTAGACAGGATTCCCCTCCTTCAGAAAACCCATACAGCCGAAATCTCATGAGTCAGCCATTGAACCCTAGTGGTATGAGGTCACCCTCCCACCATTAATCTACTGATTGAAGAGCAAGCCCACTCAGAAATGGAAAGTTCAGAAAGTATAAATCCAGACCAAGATTTTGCTTCAAACAACCAGTTGAACATCAAGAGTCACAGTCACAGAGTACTCACCTGGTTGGTTGAAACAAAACCTTGGTCTGAATTTGTACTTTCTGAACCAGAACACTCCGCCTCTGTACATAAGTTATAACGCAGAGTATAAACGAGTGATGCCACATTTTATGAGACATGACCCCCTTTTCATGCTGTCAGTACACTGAATATGGTTTCTCTGTGCATTTCCTGTGGTCAGTATAACAATGCAAGGTAAACCACATCACTACTGTATAAAGCACTGCATTACTGGCCCAGCTTTGACTCACGGGAGCGATTTCAACAGATAATGAGACATGTTACTCTTGATGTGTTCATCCCATTATTGGTGCTGTGTGTGACTGCAGATTCCTTTTGAAATAATTTATAGGCTTGAACAATATAATGTTTAGCAAAAACATACAGGAATTATTCCTTTGATCAACAGTCAAACTGGCTGTAATAGTTTTTTCTTTGTGCAGATTTCACTTTAATTGGACAGGACCTAATTTGAGATGTTGAGTGACATTTTATTTATGATAGTTCATTCATACATCCATCCATTTGGTTATTATACAGCATGGGGTTGAGGTGTAGGGTACTGGAAAAACCTTGGGCAGGATGCCAGTCCATGGAAGGGCACACACACTGGTACACACTGTGGGCAGCATATTGATGCCAGTCCATGGAAGGGCACGCAAACTGACACCCACTCTGGGCAGGCCATTGATGCCAGTTCATGGAAGGGCACGCAAACTGACACCAACTGTGGGAAGGCCATTGATGCCAGTCCATGGAAGGGCACGCACACTGACACACACTGTGGGCAGCATATTGATGCCAGTCAATGGAAGGGCACGTACGCTGACACATACTGTGGGCAGCACATTGATGCCAGTCCATGGAAGGGCACGTACACTGACACACACTGTGAGCAGCATATTGATGCCAGTCCATGGAAGGGCATGCACACTGACACACACTGTGGGCAGAACATTGATGCCAGTCCATGGAAGGGCACGCAAACAGACACACACTGTGGGCAGAACATTGATGCCAGTCCATGGAAGGGCACGCACACTGGCACACAATGTGGGCAGCATATTGATGCCAGTCCATGGAAGGGCACGCACACTGACACACACTGTGGGCAGAACATTGATGCCAGTCCATGGAAGGGCACGCACACAGACACACACTGCGGGCAGCATATTGATGCCAGTCCATGGAAGGGCACGTACACTGACACACACTGTGGGCAGGCCATTGATGCCAGTCCATGGAAGGGCACGCACACTGACACACACTGTGGGCAGGCCATTGATGCCAGTCCATGGAAGGGCACGCACACTGACACACACTGTGGGCAGAACATTGATGCCAGTCCATGGAAGGGAACGTACACTGACACACACTGTGGGCAGGCCATTGATGCCAGTCCATGGAAGGGCACGTACACTGACACACACTGTGGGCAGGCCATTGATGCCAGTCCATGGAAGGGCACGCACACTGACACACACTGTGGGCAGAACATTGATGCCAGTCCATGGAAGGGGACGTACACTGACACACACTGTGGGCAGGCCATTGATGCCAGTCCATGGAAGGGCACGTACACTGACACACACTGTGGGCAGGCCATTGATGCCAGTCCATGGAAGGGCACGTACACTGACACACACTGTGGACAGAACATTGATGCCAGTCCATGGAAGGGCATGCACACTGACACACACTGTGGGCAGAACATTGATGCCAGTCCATGGAAGGGCACGCAAACAGACACACACTGTGGGCAGAACATTGATGCCAGTCCATGGAAGGGCACGCACACTGGCACACAATGTGGGCAGCATATTGATGCCAGTCCATGGAAGGGCACGCACACTGACACACACTGTGGGCAGAACATTGATGCCAGTCCATGGAAGGGCACGCACACAGACACACACTGCGGGCAGCATATTGATGCCAGTCCATGGAAGGGCACGTACACTGACACACACTGTGGGCAGGCCATTGATGCCAGTCCATGGAAGGGCACGCACACTGACACACACTGTGGGCAGGCCATTGATGCCAGTCCATGGAAGGGCATGTACACTGACACACACTGTGGGCAGAACATTGATGCCAGTCCATGGAAGGGCACGCACACTGACACACACTGTGGGTAGAACATTGATGCCAGTCCATGGAAGGGAACGTACACTGACACACACTGTGGGCAGGCCATTGATGCCAGTCCATGGAAGGGCACGTACACTGACACACACTGTGGGCAGGCCATTGATGCCAGTCCATGGAAGGGGACGTACACTGACACACACTGTGGGCAGGCCATTGATGCCAGTCCATGGAAGGGAACGTACACTGACACACACTGTGGGCAGAACATTGATGCCAGTCCATGGAAGGGAACGTACACTGACACACACTGTGGGCAGGCCATTGATGCCAGTCCATGGAAGGGCACGCACACTGACACACACTGTGGGCAGGCCATTGATGCCAGTCCATGGAAGGGCACGCACACTGACACACACTGTGGGCAGGCCATTGATGCCAGTCCATGGAAGGGCACGCACACTGACACACACTGTGGGCAGAACATTGATGCCAGTCCATGGAAGGGAACGTACACTGACACACACTGTGGGCAGGCCATTGATGCCAGTCCATGGAAGGGCGCGCACACTGACACACACTGTGGGCAGGCCATTGATGCCAGTCCATGGAAGGGCGCGTACACTGACACACACTGTGGGCAGGCCATTGATGCCAGTCCATGGAAGGGCATGCACACTGACACACACTGTGGGCAGAACATTGATGCCAGTCCATGGAAGGGAACGTACACTGACACACACTGTGGGCAGGCCATTGATGCCAGTCCATGGAAGGGGACGTACACTGACACACACTGTGGGCAGAACATTGATGCCAGTCCATGGAAGGGCACGCACACTGACACACACTGTGGGCAGGCCATTGATGCCAGTCCATGGAAGGGCACGCACACTGACACACACTGTGGGCAGGCCATTGATGCCAGTCCATGGCATCAGCAAAAGCACCAGTCTATATATAATATTTTGAGTTATTGATCCCAAAAACAAAAGGAAAAACATCAGGATCATCCTGCATCCCAATGATGGAACCAGAAGAAAGTGTCCATGCTGCTATCTAACTGCCTTTTGCCTCCTATTAGTCCAACACACACTAAGCAAAATGCCTTATGGAGAGAAACATGTTTTGGTTTTAATAAGAGGAATGGCCTAGCTAAAAGCTAATGGATTCGACACTATTAGCTTCCATTTAGTTACGGTTGAGATCTGTGCACTTCCTTTTTTAATAAAACCACAGCAAACTTTTAAAAACCTGCAGGAAGATTTCATGCATTTCACGGCTTTCAAATCAGAGGTGTTAATGATTCAATGCTGAATATACAGTGCAGTTTATAAGTATTTGGCGAGTGACGCATTTCACATTATTTTGGCTCAGTATACCATCATAATGGATTTGAAATGAAACACCCAATATGTGCTTAAGTTTCAGACTGTCATCTTTAATTTACGGGAGAAACAGCTACACCAGGTGAACTGTGCAGAAATTATAACCATCTTTAAACACAGATCCCCTTTTTTGAAACCATTGTTTGTCATGCAACCCACATCCAAATGCGCTCAGCATCATCAACTTTTCACATCCCCTACAGTTTTAGAGAATCAGTTCTCTCTTCTGTTGACATGCTGCAATGAAGGATAAAAAAAACAATCTTCAATAAATCTTCCAAAAGATCTGATGGAGAATGAGAGATCTGCTTGGGGCAGTATTACTGTCTGCAGTCATCAAATTGCAGGCGTGAGAAACCATGATATTTTGTAATGTGTCTGCGGGCTGCATTGTGCTGGACCTAGCAGAACTCCCATTGACCTCATTGCACGCTGAGGTCCTGAAGGAGCCACGCAGCTCGAGTAGAAATTGCAGCAGACGGAGGCAGTGAGTCACCCATTTACTCTACGTCACCTGGAGTGGGCAAACAAATCAAATTTCACGCCTCTTCAGATCATGGATGAACCTGGAAAGGAAAGCAGTGTAAAACAAAGATGTTTGGATGTCTCGTTTCACTAACAAAACATGCATTCTTGACACCATAGTAAATAGCAATGCCTACTCAGTTTACCAGTGCTTCTGGGGAATTTTGACTTCTACATCATCGTTAAACCATCTGTCAGTATTTAGTGGAATGTCCTTGTCAGTTTAATCCAAATTTTCAGAGAGATTTATAGTATGTAGACACACCTGGGTTAACACTGTTCATTATTTTGAGTTTATCAGTGATTACAGAGTCATCCTTAAGCCCTTGAACAATGAAGTAATTACCCCTATTACTCCAAACTAACTGGAGCCCACACCATAACAAGCTGTGCGATGGATAGAAGTTAGAAAACACTTTATTCTAGTTTGTTTAGGCTTTGTGAAGATAAAAGGGAATCTGTGTTGTTAGAACAAACAAACAGAGTGTAACAGTTTTATAATAATGCATTATATTATAATAAATTTAATTTGGATATATTCCACTGCAGGACTCGTTAGACAAAACTGTTATAGTAAAATGCAATTGAAAAATTAGGGCAAGTCCCCAAGGTTGGAAGGGGCAGGAAAGAAACAAGTCATCAAAGCTACAAGGGTGACATGCTTATATAAAATATCTTAAAGATGTTTAAAAATAGGGTTGGATGTGGCTCAGTGTTTTAGGGCTGACTGGCCCCTGAAGGTCAGGCCCTCGAGCAGGTGCCTTAACCCCAGTTGCTCCAGGGCCATCGTGCACTGGCTAACCCCACACCTTCACCTGGATTCTCTCGTGAAGTGCAACATGTGAAAAAGAGCTTCTTTATGGGAATGATTAATGTATCTCTTAATGTATCTCAAGCCCAATGGTTCTCAATCCTGTTCCTGGCGCCCCCCCTGCCAGAATGTTTTCATTCCAACCCTACCTTAATCAGGCTTATATGGTCCTTAATAGACTAAAGCCGGTTTCAGACCAAACGCGGCCTACACTACGCTGCGCTCCATGCGAGCACTGTGATCAAAAATGAACTTTGTTGAACTTTGACCGCTGCGCGCTATGACGCATTGTCTCGCGATCAATAGAAACAAGGCACCGAACCGGGCACAGAAAACGAAATGGAGGAAAAACTTATATTGTCTGTGTCTGAGTTCCCAGAGCTATATCACACAAGCGTAAAATCTTTTTGAATGTGAAATATACATCGTCGCTACTGACCGCATTCGGTCTGTAACCAGCTTTACCCTAGGACCATATAAGCCTGATTAAGGTAGGGTTGGAATGAAAACATTCTAGCAGGGGGGGCGCCAGGAACAGGATTGAGAACCACTGCTCTAACCTAATACATATGATGTAATATATGAATATATACAGCCCAGGATCAGCTGAAAGCAGGACGGTGGCACAGATCAGCTTAGGATCAGCTGAAAGCAGGACGGTGGCACAGATCAGCTTAGGATCAGCCGAAAGCAGGACGGTGGCACAGATCAGCTTAGGATCAGCCGAAAGCAGGAAGCTGGCACACATACAGCCCAGGATCAGCCAAAAGCAGGACGGTGGCACACATATAGCCCAGGATCAGCCGAAAGCAGGACGGTGGCACACATATAGCCCAGGATCAGCCGAAAGCAGGACGGTGGCACACATACAGCCCAGGATCAGCCGAAAGCAGGACGGTGGCACACATACAGCCCAGGATCAGTTGAAAGCAGGACGGTGGCACACATACAGCCCAGGATCAGCCGAAAGCAGGATGGTGGCACAGATCAGCTTAGGATCAGCCGAAAGCAGGACGGTGGCACACATACAGCCCAGGATCAGCCGAAAGCAGGACGGTGGCACACATACAGCCCAGGATCAGCCGAAAGCAGGACGGTGGCACACATACAGCCCAGGATCAGCCGAAAGCAGGACGGTGGCACACATACAGCCCAGGATCAGCCGAAAGCAGGACGGTGGCACACATACAGCCCAGGATCAGCCGAAAGCAGGACGGTGGTACACATACAGCCCAGGATCAGCCGAAAGCAGGACAGTGGCACACATACAGCCCAGGATCAGCCGAAAGCAGGATGGTGGCACACATACAGCCCAGGATCAGCTGAAAGCAGGACAGTGGCACACATCAGCTTTACCTTCTGACCTCTGAGCTACAGCTAAGGGCATAAATGGAAAAACAGCCTCAGAGTGCAAACTGAAAAAAATATATAATTTATAATTTTATGATTTGGAGCCAGGCCTGGGGGAGGGGCCCGTTGGCGAGCGCCTGGTGGCCGGGCCTTGGCCCGTGGGGCCCGGCCGGGCACAGCCCGAAAGAGGCACGCGGGACTGTCCCCAGGTGGGCCCACCACCCATGATTTATGATTTTTATGATTTTATGATTTTAAAAGACAGTGGAGTTATATCAGAGGGTAGCCAAGACCCCCTGTGAAAAAAGCTAATTTCTGCCACTTGTATCCGCAATCTCATTCTTTTGGTCACCACCCCCCCCCCCCCCCCCCCAAAGCTTGTAACCATAGGTGAGGGCAAGAATGTAGATTTACCAGGAAATCGAAACCTTCCAACTCAGCTCTCTCTTCACCACAACCGACCAGTACAACACCTACCTAACTGCGAATGTTGCCCTGATCTGCTGGTTGATGATCTGTTCCATTCTCCCCTCACTCATAAACAAGACCCCAAAACAAGACAGTAACTCATTCCACTTAACCCGGAGGAGGCAATCAACCTTTTTCCTGTCGAGATCCATGGTCTCCAATTTAAAGGTCTGGCTTTAAAACCTGGCTGCTTCAAACTCGGCTGTAAACAGCCTCAGTGCACACCAAGTCCAACACTCATGGGGAACCAGTCCGACTTACTGCCGACAATGCAAACCAAACTCCTGCTCTGGTTATACAGGGACCTAATGACCCGTATCATGAGGCCTGGCACCCTACACGGTCGTATGCCTTTTCCAAGTCCACCGAACACATGTACGCCAGGTGGGCAAACTCCCATGAACCCTCCAGTATCCTTATGTGGGTAAATAGCTGCTCCAATGTTTCGTGGCCAGGTCAAAAATTGTATTGTTCCTCCTGAATCCAAGGTTCAACCAACAGGCAGCTCATCCTCTCTAGTACCTCGGCATAGACCTTTCCAAGGAGGCTGAGGAGTGTGATCCCCCTGAAGTTGGAACACATCCTCTGGTCCCCTTCCTTAAAGATTGGGACCATCACCCCAGTCTGCTAATCTAAAGGCGCTGTCCCCAGCCTCCATCCTTGGGTAAGGTGTGTCACTCAAGACAGCCCAGCAACATCAAGAGCCTTCAGTAACTCAGGATAAATCAGTTGCCTCTCTGAGTTTCTGAACTACCTCAGTGACCTAGTGATGGGTGAGTCCTCCTCCAAGTCCTCAGACTCTACTTCCTCCAAGGAAGACATGCCAGCGGGATTCAAGAAGTAAAGTACTCCTTCCACTGCATGACTATATTCCCAGTGGAGGTGATCAGCACACCATTACTACTCTAAACAGCATGGGCAAAGCCCTACTTCCCCCTCCTGAGTTGTCTGACAGTTTGCTAAAATTTCCTAAGGCCTCAACGAAAGTCATTCTCCATGGCCTCACTGAACTCGCATGTTTGACTTTTTGCTTCCGCAACTGCCAGTGCTGTACTTCGCTGGGCTTGCCGGTACCTGTGAGCTGCCACCAGAGTCTCATAAATTAACTAAGCCTGGGAGGCCTTCTTTTTCAGCCTCACAGCTGGTGTCTACCAGCAGGTTCGGGGGCTGCAGCCATGACAGGCCCCAGCAACCTTGCAGCCACAGCCCTGCACAATCGCCTCAGCAATGGAGGTACAGAACACAGGCCATTTCATCTCAATGTCTCCAGCCTTCCTCGGAATGCAAGAGTTTTTCTACCAAAGGTATGTTTTCATGATCTCTCGGACAGTGGCCTCTGCCAGACACTCCCAGCACACCCTGACTCTGCATTTGGGTCTACCACGTCTGTCCGACATCGCCCCCTGATCCAACTCACCACCAGGTGGTGATCAGTTCACAGCTCGGATCCTCACTTCACCTGAGTGACTAAAATATGTGGACAGGAATATGAAGATACAATTACAAAATTGATCCTTGAACCGTGAATTAGGGTGCTCTTTTGCCAGGTGCACTTTGGACACTCTTATGTTAAAGCATGATGTTCAACCTGTGATTAGCTCAGAAGTCTAATAACAGAGCACTGCTCTGATTCAGATCTGGCAGGCCGTTTCCTGGTTTAAATCTGGCAGGCCGTTTCCTGGTTCAGATCTGGTAGGCCGTTTCCTGGTTTAAATCTGGCAGGCCGTTTCCTGGTTCAGATCTGGCAGGCCGTTTCCTGGTTCAGATCTGGCGGGCCATTTCTCCTAATAACACCCTTCCAGGTTTCACAGTCGTTACCCACCTGAGCATTACCGTTACCCATCAGAACTATGGAGTCCCCAGAAGGGGTGCCTTCTAGCACAGACAACAGTCAGAGCTGCTCAAAGTCAAAGGAAGGCAACTTTCTCTTTCACTGGGGAGAACTCCAACATGCTGGTGCCATATTGGGGGGCTATATGTAGAGTGACAGAAATGCATCTAATACAGTGAAAACATTACATAGGCTTTTCAGTGTCATTTTAAAAGTACAATATACAATCATGTTAAATATAGTAGAAATTAATTAACTTGTTAATTAAAAGAATGGGATGGGGGGGGAGATGGCTCTGCTTGGTGACTCCAAGGACGTGGTGCCCCTGGGCCCCAGCCCAAATGCCCACATGGTTAATCCGGGCCGGCCTGTGCCTCTCGCCCAGGGCAACTCTGGAGCGGAATAGAGTTCAGCCCCTCTCCGGGAGTCTGGGTCCAGAGCCTGTGCTGTGCGCTGAGGTGAGCCCGACTGTATCTAGACCAGGGGTATTCAAACTGCGGGGTGCAAAGGAGTTATGGCGGGGGGCGGGGCACATAAGGAGAGATGTGAGTAGGCAGAGCTGTGAGTAGGCAGACCTTTCGGAATATTAAAAATCATCTGACCACATTAATAATATAATGATAAAAATTAAAATCAATATGTTTTATTTAATTTTATTTTATATTAATCAGGATAAATATGTCGGCCGTAGGGGGGCCATGTCAAAAAAAGTTTGAGTACCACTGACCTACAGAGTATCACTCTACTTCCTGCACCAGCTCAGGCTCCGTTCCCACTAGAAAGGTCACTGTCACCGTTGGTGCCCGTCCATCCCTGTCCTACGCGTTCAGTCCCCATTTGGCCAGCAGGTGTCGCTGGCCAGCCTGTTCCCTCTGTCATTATACTAGTCCCTAGTGTCTTTCCCTTGTTCACTGGGCTGCTGCATAGCTCAGTGGGTTGAGTGAGTATAAGTATATGGCACCTAGGCTGTAACCCCTCCAGCAATGGGTTCGAGGCTGGCTTTTGGCCTGCCTTACCATTTGTTTATTTTGGGGTTTTATTTTATCTGTAGCTTTTGGTCTTTCTTTCATGGTTTTCCCTTGTACTCCTGTTTTGGTTTATCCTGTCTGTGTCTTGTTTGTGAGTTTTTCATTTCTTAGTTATTCTTAGTTTTAGCTTTTAGAGCTTCATAATGTTCAACGTTTGTTGGAGTTCCCTTGTTCTGTGGTTAGTTAATTGTAATCTACCCCTTATGTTTCAAGTTAACCTGTGTTCCATTTGATTGGTTAATTAATTATGAGTTACAACTGTCCCTCGTTTCCATGCTTTTCTGTTTGTATTTAAGTTCCTGCATTAGGTCTTTTCCTCAATGGGTCATTGTGTTAGAATGTCAGATGGTTCTCTGTGGTCCTGTTTGGTGATTTCTAGTTGTGCTTTTTCCCCTTGTTACTTTTTGGATGTTTTGTGGTTGGTCCTTGCCTCCAACCCCCTTTTATCTTGGAGGTTTTAATTGCATCGTCACCCTCTTTTTTTTTTCCTCCCCCACCTCCTCCTGTCTGTACCATGCCCCGCCATGATGGTGTACGTTCCATCTTCCTAAAGCTGATTTCACTAACCTAGAATATGTCTGCCAGGGCCCCTGCCTTTGATTGTTAACTGACCCACAATGCACCTGACCCACATGCTCCGCCATACAGGTGCTGGGCCCCCTGGACCCATGTAACCCTTCCAGGCACCATGGGTAGAGGCCCGGCCTCCAGGTGCTGGGCCCCCTGGACCCATGTAACCCTTCCAGGCACCATGGGTAGAGGCCCGGCCTCCAGGTGCTGGGCCCCCCTGGACCCATGTAACCCTTCCAGGCACCATGGGTAGAGGCCCGGCCTCCAGGTGCTGGGCCCCCTGGACCCATGTAACCCTTCCATGCACCATGGGTAGAGGCCCGGCCTCCAGGTGCTCCCCCCAGAGCTCCCCCCTCGTTCTGGCTCAAGGGCAGCACCCCAGTGTCTCTAATCTGGGTGGGGTCACATGATCCTCAGTGCTCCTATTCATAGGGGTATGAATTGCCCTTAGTTTGGCTGCACACCTGGGACCAGTTTGCCTTGGGAGACCATTCCAGAGGCAATAGCCCCTGACACCATATCTCCTAGGGGCTCGGAGGCATGAAAACTACTCCGCCACGATAAGGTAGGGATTCATGGAGGGGCACTGTTTTAATATTTCATCATTTATTTATTCATTTACTTAGGCGTTTGCTATGCCTATCGTATCTTTGCCAATGGGCATTCATTTCATTTTATCTAAAGAGTCATTTAAATGTGTTTCTTGGGTTAGTGCAGGGCAATGTCCTCCACTCAAGCATTGGCTGAAGTTTCATGACCAATGAGTTGTTATGCAAAGTATTTCCCAGCATGCTCAGCAAACGGTGGGCAGCCCTTACATGAGTGTTACAGTACTGTGCAATAGTCTTAGGCAGTCAAAGGAAATGTTTAAATCTATCTAAGTAGTAAGGGTATATGTGCTTAGAACAGAAAACAAAATTAAGATTAAACAAATTAAGAGTAACACAACAAAAACTAACCAGATTTTCCTCCTTTCTCCTGAAATGTATTGATCTCTTGCTGGATGAACACCGCTTCAGTTCCCAAACCTCTCCTTTGGGGCACCCCAGCCTTTCCATGTATTTGTTACATTTCATTAATGAATCAATTTAATTGGTTTAAGAAAGCAAAGAAGTATTGATTAACTGTATGAGGTGGGGTGGGGGTTGAGACAAACAATGCATGGGCGCTTTGGATGGCTGTTGGAAATACTTTAGGAGAGGTTTTGAAATGGCTAAGCTGACACGCTTTGACAGACATAATATCATAGTTTTACACCAACATGAAGATCATTTAAACATCATTTTCTTATAAGACTTTTGCGCAGTACTATATATCTTTATAAAGAATCTGAGTGAAAATGCTTGAGGTGTCTGATGCACTGTGTTTGAAAATTATTTTTTTTAGTACTAAGCTGTCATTAAATGTCGTCTTTTATTATTTATTTGCAACCAGCAGGCTGGCTGTTCAAACAAAAAGAACGAAGTGCAAGGTCAAGTATGATTTAATATATTCGTAACTCACACTAAAAACATGAAAAACGTTGCAAGCCAGCTCAGCCTGGTTAGGCCTCTGTATTCCCAGGAAAGCCAGAGGATGAGTAGTTCAGAAAGATTGCAGAAAGAGATTAAGCAATAATACTGCAAAGTAACTACCTTATAGACTCCATGCTATAATGGTTTTTCTTTTTTACCCAAAAAAATCCTGGTGGCCTCCTAGCAAAGAGATGCCACAAACGGGACTTCCCTGCGGTTCACGCTCTCCGATTGGTGATAGGTACAGGTATCTGCCATTGTACTGCGTGCTGACCAATCAGAAGAGGTACAGGACCCTTGTGTAGCAGCGAGTTTGCTGTTTCTGGGGTCCTATTTAAAAGGTACCATTGAGGCACCCTCAGATCCTTCAAAAGCTAATTGAGTAGCTGGTGAATACATTCAGTAGATTGTTCTGCTGATCAGCTTAGCTACACACTGCTTCATCCATCCATGAATTTTCTGTAACTGCTTATCCTATTCAGAGTCGTAGGGGGGTTCAGAGCCTATCCTGGAAGCTATGCGTGCAAGGCAGGGAACAGCCCAGGGTGGGGCGCCAACCCATCATCAGGGGCGCCGCTAGAGATTTTGGGCCCCATGAAAGCATATCATATTAGGCCCCCCAGTCCAAACCAATCCAGTTATTTTCCTAATTTTTTAGGGCCCCTGTCACTCAGGGGCCCTTGGAATCGTCCTAGCTTTCCTCCCCCTTACGGCGCCCCTGCCCATCATACAGCACACTCACACACCTATGGGCAATTTGGCAGCTCCAATCAGCCTCAGCATGTTTTTGGACTGTGGAGGGAAACTGGATTATGCAGAGGAAACCCCACAGTGACACTGGGACTATACGTAAACTCCACACATGGAGCTATGGCGGAGACTCGAACCGTGGTCCCAGAGGTGTGAAGCAACAGTGCTAACCACTGCACCTCTATGCTGCTTTAGCATCATCATGTTTATTTAATATTTGGTGTAATGACTGTCTGTTACCAACAGGGGGCCTCCCAGAAACACATGGTTTGAGTGGCGGTAAACATGTGATTGTCAGCTGAAGAGAATATGGGCGTTCGTACCGCCCAAAATTTTTGTCTGATTTATAAGTGTCTGTTTGAAGCTAGTTTTTTCCTTGTGCAAAGAGGGATTCAGGAGTTTCAGTTTAAAATTGTGTGTAGTTCCTGCTCTACTCTTGCTTACACTTACTGGGCATTACCAGTCATTATTGGACGTTCACTGGAAGCTCAGCCTAGCTGCATTAATGCCTAGTTAACTCCTTCACAGAACAGGTTTTCAATGTGCTATTTGCTTCTATTGTATATTGCTTTGGACAAATAAATTTACATTTACATTCACTTTAGCAGATGCTGTTGCTCAAAGCAAAGTACAAATGATGGAAATAGTACATCACAAACATACAGACTGCTGCAAACTATTCATGCTCAAGATTTCTAAACAGAAATTGATTTAATACTGATTATTTGTCAATAAAATATGGATGTAGTGATTTATACTGTCACCTTGGGTAAGTTTTAAAATTTCTGTTATTTACCTAGAACCATGGTTCTTAATCCAGGCCTCAGGGAACCCCATACGGTCCACAATCTTACAGGAGCTGGGAGGGAGCAAAACCATGGAAAAACTCCATTGTAAGCATAACCGCAGTCAGTCGTTTACAATAAATCTATCATGTTGAACACTGCCTCCCCGCAGCTGGTGAAATGTATTGAGTGGGACTACCCCCCGCCCTGTAGTTCGCACACGGGTTCATGAGTCTCTGGTACTGTTATTGTGAGGGTAGTGGTCTGAAAATTTTGAGAACCCATGATCTAAAGGGATTTGCACAATTGGGTTACCCATTAAGGCAAGAAAGGCAGGGCCCTCCTGCAACTGGAACCATCAATAATCCTGCTGGGAATCCCTGTCCCTACCCACAATGCTCCCTGCTAGCTCACCCCAGTGCTTTACGGAAGACAAATGCTGAATACGTCCCTCAAATGTTATCCGCCCATAACTTTCCACGGCGATAAAGTTTCCAGCCTCTGAGTTCTGTAATTACCATATCTGAGAAGCAACTTGAAAAGCCTCCATGCGACAGTGTTTCTTTTTTTTGAAAAGCAGCTTCACAAATATTTTGCTACGTTTCCCACGCACCGATCTGCTTAACTCCTCTACTTCCCTTGCCTGTCAAAACATTGCTTCCTGAACGGAGCAGTTGCCCTCAGGGACAAAGTGATAAACAGGATACAGGGTCATTGTATATATACTCCTTCTTCTTTTGCTACTACTCTTACTACTACTGCTGCTGCTGCTAATACTAATACCATTACTACTAATAATAATACTACAACTACTACTACCCCCACCACCACTACTATTACTACTACTATGGCTGCTACTACTACTAATAATACTACAAGTACTACTACTACCACCACCACTACTATTACTACTACTAATTCTATTGTTATAATTATGGGTGTCGCAAGAAGGAGGGACGGGGGTGTTTTAACGCCCTCACTTTTGCTGAAACACAATTCTATCCCCCCTGACTTTTTTGTTGGAATAGACACAACTACAAATCTGAAAAAACTACTCCAGATATGGAGTTCTGTGTCAGTTCTGTTCTGTATCTGAAAGTGCACACACATGGGTCAAATTAGATTGAACGGCTGTCCAGCCAATCACAGCCAGTCAGAGTCAGACAAGAGAGAATTGATTTCAAAGTCAGTCAACTAATGGCAACCCCTTGATGAGATTCTCACCATACATTCCCAATAGTGGACATGTTGATGAGTTTAGTATGTTATGGTATAACCCTACATTACAACCTGATATGAATTTACATAAAATTAGTGTAAGGGACATAAATGCAGGAAGTTAATTCTGATTTGGTCATTTTTGTCAAGTGGAAATTACCTCACTCTCCAAGAACCCTCCACCCCCCCGAACACACACACACACACACACACGCACACACACACACTTTTACAAAGGCTGAATCGCCCCCTGATGATGATGATTATTGTTGTCGTTGTTGCTGTTGTTGTGCTGGCTCACGAGGTAGTGCTATTGGCTCACACCTCTAAGGTTGGACTTTTGAATCCAGTTTCTGTGCTGCATGTTCTGTGTGCAAGTCCCCAGACATGCAGATAGGCAAATTGGCATCTGTTAAATGGCTGAGGGACATGATTGTGTGTGTGCCCTGTGATGGACTGACACCCTACCCAGGGTGCCCCCCAGCCTTGTGTCTTGGGATAGGCTCCAAGCCCCCAGTGACCTTGAGCAAGATAAGCAGTTGAGAGACCAATGAATAATAATAATGACTTTATGAGTATTGCGTCAGCCGAGCAGCCAGAAAGCACTGGAAAACCTCTGGCCGGAACACAATCAGAACCCAAACACTGGCTTCTGCCGCTTTGTCGAATGTAGTGACATAAATTTCACGGCGAGCCGGTCAAGCACTCAGAGCTACACCAGTGCAGAGTGTACAAACAGCGGTGGGAGGCCTTGTGTGGAGAGAGGGGGAGAGAGAAAGAGAAAGGGGACGCAAGAGAGAGGGAGCATGCCCAGGATAGATAGATAGATGGATAGATAGACAGATAGATAGATACTGTATTAATATATTAATAACCATATGCAATGTAAAGGGGACACACACAAAACTTTCCTCGCTGCACGGGGAGTGAATCCCTTCTTGTTGGCCTGTGAAGAGGTTCACTGTGCTTGCCTGGGCTCTGCAAAGGGGACATCATCACCATGGCAACATCCAGTAGCGCCTGTTGCTTACAGATGGATGTATCTTAGCTTTCAGCCCTTCGTCTGTGAGTCGGAATTAGAATTTTATAGGAGTTTGCGGGTTCGCGCCCCTTCCGTTGGTGGCGATCGCAGCCGTAATTATTCTCTCACTAACTGCAAAGGGATGAAATGGGGTAACATTTCTAAACCGTGTTCTTATCACTGCAAAGCTTTTGTGCTCCGATGTGCCATTTCTTCCATCTGACGCAATTAGCATTAAGCAGGTAAAGGGGATTTAGTTGCTGTCAACTAAAATCCCATCTGACACACTTTAGTCACACGCCCCACACCAGTCATCTCCTGCCTTAGCCAATATGTTTCAAGCATTATGCAACATGGAAAGTTATTTAAAATGCTACCGTTTTAATACTAAAAGGATATCAAGAGGATTTGATTTAGCAGCTTACAGTTAGGATGCATAGAGTGTATACATATACCTGTTTTCCTTGACTGTCCTTTGGAAACTAAAACACACTAATTGACACACGTCTTCACAACACTAAAATAAAATATCATTTTACAACACGAATCTTTACACATGTAACATTATGTACAACATACTTGACTGTAAACATACATATGCATGGTGGGGACTGCAGTAACTATAGTATTATATATCAATAATATATCAATATATTGTATAAGCTGTATACATTGGTAGCCCTGTCACTGTAACTCATGTGCAAGTATTGCATAAGTGAGAATGGGTTTCCTCCCACCCGTCCACATGTCACATGGTTTCCTCCCACCAATCCACATGTCACATGGTTTCCTCCCACCCGTCCACATGTCACATGGTTTCCTCCCACCAATCCACACGTCACATGGTTTCCTCCCACCCGTCCACATGTCACATGGTTTCCTCCCACCAATCCACACGTCACATGGTTTCCTCCCACCCGTCCACATGTCACATGGTTTCCTCCCACCAATCCACACGTCACATGGTTTCCTCCCACCCGTCCACATGTCACATGGTTTCCTCCCACCAATCCACACGTCACATGGTTTCCTCCCACCCGTCCACATGTCACATGGTTTCCTCCCACCCGTCCACATGTCACATGGTTTCCTCCCACCCGTCCACATGTCACATGGTTTCCTCCCACCCGTCCACATGTCACATGGTTTCCTCCCACCCGTCCACATGTCACATGGTTTCCTCCCACCAATCCACATGTCACATGGTTTCCTCCCACCCGTCCACATGTCACATGGTTTCCTCCCACCCGTCCACATGTCACATGGTTTCCTCCCACCCGTCCACATGTCACATGGTTTCCTCCCACCCGTCCACATGTCACATGGTTTCCTCCCACCCGTCCACATGTCACATGGTTTCCTCCCACCCGTCCACATGTCACATGGTTTCCTCCCACCCGTCCACATGTCACATGGTTTCCCCCCACCCGTCCACAT
Source organism: Paramormyrops kingsleyae (assembly GCF_048594095.1). Taxonomy (NCBI): domain Eukaryota; kingdom Metazoa; phylum Chordata; class Actinopteri; order Osteoglossiformes; family Mormyridae; genus Paramormyrops; species Paramormyrops kingsleyae. The sequence goes on along the minus strand of NC_132821.1, from coordinate 34,967,277 downwards.
GTCACATGGTTTCCCCCCACCCGTCCACATGTCACATGGTTTCCTCCCACCCGTCCACATGTCACATGGTTTCCTCCCACCCGTCCACGTCACATGGTTTCCTCCCACCCATCCACATGTCACATGGTTTCCTCCCACCCGTCCACGTCACATGGTTTCCTCCCACCCATCCACATGTCACATGGTTTCCCCCCACCCATCCACATGTCACATGGTTTCCTCCCACCCATTCACACGTCACACTTCATGTGGGGTGATTTTAAACAAGACCATGAATGAGCGAGACGGGTCTCATGTTGCTCCATCATGGGGATTTCATTTAGTCTGATGACGAGTCCCTCCCTGAGGTTTCTGCTGGGTCACTTGTCATGGATCACTCAACCAGTCAGAATCAATGTGTCCTTTTCCCGCTCATGCATATTTAAAAACATGCCGCAGATGTTATAAATCGTTGGTGCGCAATTTGGACCCGTGACACAGAGTTTGTGCAGGCTGGCCTCATCCAATTACAGGCTCAGGATCATTATTGTAATAAAGAAATTTTTAATTGTATTGTAATTATAAGGTTATAAGTGATCGCATCCTGACTCCTGTTGAGGGTTAACTGAAATGTGTTTGATTTATTATGAGAAAATGTCTTCCTTCAGACAGATCAAAACATCAAAAGTCAATCAGTTCAGCTGCCGACTTCCTATAAAGCGCATTTGTTGCAGAATGTTGCATGACAGCTAGCATGAAGCGGAGCTCGGTGAGTCTTGACCTCCAGACAATTCAGCTTTGAGGACATTTGCAAAAGCTTCTTGTTAAAGTAACCGCCGTTCTTTCAAAACACGGGAAAAAATATTAGAATTATGCTTGCTGTTGCATTTTTGTTTTTACTTTTATTTGTACATGCTGCTCATTTTAGAATTACAGTGGTACCTCAGAACTCGAACTTAATCCGTTCAGAACTCCAGATCGAATCCTTAAAAGTTCGAGATCTGATCGAATTTTCCTCATAAGAAATAATGGAAAACCAATTAATTGGTTCCCGGCCCCAAAAAATTACATCTAAATATGTTTTTTTAGCATTTAAACACAAAATGAACAGTATAAAACAAGAAGAGCATATTCTGTACTAAACACATCTAAGGACATTTATCAAAACAATAATTTGTAAAGTAAGAAAATAAATGTATCCAAACAATGTGTAAAGTTAAAAAAAACAATGTGTCCTGCCCCGATTGTCCGCTCCTTCCGTGTGCCACACCCCCTCGTTAACCCCGTGTGGAATCCCCATGTGATCAGCTGTTTCTGGTTGTTGTCATTACTCCTCTGTATTTCGTCCGCATTTCAGTTTGTTTCCCCAGCCCAGTCATTGTATTGTCCGTCTGCGTTTTCCCTGCCTTACCTGTAATTAAACCCCTTATTCCCCGATACTCTGACGTCTGCTACTTTGTCTCCGTTCCGTCCCCGCTCGGCATGACAATATTATTATAATTAAATGTATCTAATGGTTTATTATTAATATTAAAATAATAAATAAGAAATCTTTTTTTAAAAAATGTATTAATATTCACTGTTACGGTCTGTCATTGTCTAAATGTATTTTTACTGTCTAAATATATGTATTCAGCTACTGTAAACATGCACGATGCTATCGCAGCGAATGCAAAGCTTAGACTGAAGCGTTATCCTTTGTTTCCGCTGACAAACGTGCCGCGTGACTCATTTCCCCGCGCATACAAGTTATCTTAGGTCAGCGTTCACGGTTTGACTTCTGAGATTCAGATCGAGCTTTAGGTAATTTTTTTTCGAACTGCTCGGTTCGACTTTTAAGAAATTCGAGTTCTAATGAGTTTGAGAACTGAAGTACCACTGTACTTAAAAAGGAAACTTAAAAATAGCTAGAGAATGCCATTTGCTAACTTGATAGTTTCATCCTCTATTTGTTGTTCATGTTAATAATGAATGAGGGCTCATCAATGAGGGCTTAGACACTAAATCGCTTTATCCGCCAGCAGCCGGAGCCTAGGCTGTGCGTTTGTGGTGACCTCCTCTCACTCCTGTGACTCACGATGGGGGGGAACAGCGACAGGAGGACCCACTATGACACAATGGAAGGCAAGCTGCTCCAAAAGTTAAGGACAGACACGTTAGTGTAAAGGGGGAACAGTGGCAGATTAACTTATCTGGAGCCCTAGGCTGACATCAGCATGGGTGTGACCGATTTAACTAACTGCTCCCCCTTAAGGCTGGGCGGGGGGGTTGATGTTTAGTGTGGCCCTAGGCTATAGTCTAGCATAACACATGCATCAGTCCAGCCCTGCTTCTCAAAGGGAAACCTCTCCAGCATTTGCCAGGTCAGGACCTCCTGGTTGCCATATCTCCAGCACTCTCATCTCAGTCTGACCCTGCGTCTCCCCTTGTGCTGCTGGGACACCCTGTATGAGTCAAGAACAATAACATAACATCTACAAACAAAGCGAAGGTTCTAATAAGACCATTCATATTTCTGTTCAATAACATGTGCATCACCCTCTCCGTGACATTTCATATTGTGACTCAAACACAGTACAAAAACAAACAATAACAAATATGACCCACTGAGTCTAGTAATGTGGCTTTTGTAATACTTTGGATCTGAACAATGTTCCTTGCAAAAAATAATGGAATGAATAATAGGTGATGCTTTACATTAACTGCACCTTCATAATGCATTATAATACATTCATAGAACATTAATAAGGAGCATTTAAGTATACCTTTGAATCCTAACATACTGTACTATAATAGCTTTAATAACAAACATTATATCATTATACGATCACAATATAACTACTAACATACTGCTTATTAATGTTCTATGAATGCATTATGAAGGTGCACTGAATGTTGTATGAATACATAATGACTGCATTATGAAGGTGCAGTTAACGTGAATCATTAACAAATAATATTCAATTATAACACAAAGGCCGTTCTTCACTAAAAATCTTTTGGTACAAAGTAAAAAGAACATTTAAGAACCTTAGTATATGAATTGATTTGTCATGTAAACTTTTATATTTTCACTAGAAAAAGCTCCAGAGATATTTTAAATGGTCATTGACATGGCTGATTTGGTAAAGAGCCTAAAATAGTGTTTATTATGAAGTGCGAGTTTAATTTAGTTAACAGTGCTCGATGCTGAGTGATGTGAAAATCACCTTTAACGGCTCTCACTGAGTGATGTGAAAATCACCTGGAATGGTTCTCGCTGAGTGATGTGAAAATCACCTTTAAACAGTTCTCCTGGGACATCATAAGCTAACATTAAGAAAGCCAATTAAAAACCTTTTCTACATCCAATCGGGCCAAAAGAAGAGCGAATGAATCATTGCTCCTCTTTAGTATAAAGGCCTCAGCCATGTGTTTATGCCTATTAAGGTAAAGTATTTATTAGGATGCATTCTTTCTACTGTCTTGTTGTCTTCCTCTATTTGACCTCCCCGCAATCGGCGGCAAAGCAGTGACAAGTCACTCCTCTCAGTGTTCTTTGGAAAGCTGGAGTGCTTCATTCCGCTTTGATGCTCAGCTCCGATGTTCTCGTGATGGCTTGTTAAAGAAATTCCAGCTTTTGAAATCGAAAGGCCCCAATGAAAACAAGTCTTGTGAAATTTGCTTGTATGGCAATGCGGTGCCTTAACGCGTCGATGGCGATGCGGTGCCTTAACGTGTCGACAGTCCCTCACACCTGCAGGCTCCGTGTATGGAGTTTGCATGTTCTCCACGTTTGTGAGGCACTCCAGTGTCTTCCTTCAGTCCAAAGACCAAATTGCTTTGTGTGGGTGAGTACCCTGCCAGCCTATCCAGGAATTCCCCTGCCCTGTACCCTGTGCTCCCTGGGATTAGCGCTAAGCTAACTACAACTCTGTTCTGGATAAGTGCTTCTAGAAAATGGATGGAACTCATTGCATGTTATTAGATAAACTAAACAACGTATCGTAGCTGTGTTGAGCTGTAGGCTAGTTACTCCTCTGACTTGGAGAGACTGTGCTTGATGTTCCAGACTTAATCACATACTCAGTACCTTGGAACACTTTCGGCTTTAATACCCAGACTGGCCTCCGACTTTGTTACAAATTGATTGTCTCTCACATTTTACAGGCAAGAGTGCAGCATCTCATTAACATACATCCACATCCGCCCTGTACTTTACTCATGAAAGCGTGTGGTAAAATTAACAGTCTCAGGAAGGGCTTTAACATTACCATTCACATTAGGAAGAGTTTCATGCATAACATCACTCTGTCCCTGTCATTTTAAATTCCATAAATTTAATTTTAGAGATTATATACATCAAGCACATCAAAATAATCATGTCCACTCACTTTCCTTAATCTTTGACAGACGCATTATTTCACATTTTCCTGATAGAAAAGGTGACTGTCAACCCACAGATATCTGAATCATAAATAGTTTTAGCTTCAGTAACTCCCAGAAGTAATAAAAGTAATCTGTGCACACTGTAAATCATTACACTTTTTCCAGGGGATTGCAGGTTTTTTTTCCATAGCAGCAATAAAAATAAAAGGCTTTCCTTATAGCAGGAAACTGCTGTGTTTTCTGAGCCAGTCGTCTTAGCAGTTCCTTTTATGATTGGCGTGAGTGGAGTCAGAGGTGGAAATTCCAGGCTCAGAAAGTCAAAATCCAGATCAAGATTTCATTTCAACAAACCAGTTGAGTATAAAGAGTCACAGTCACACAGTACTCAGCTGGTTAGCTGAAATAAAATTTTGGTCTGGTCTTTTACTTTCTGGACCTGAACGATCTGGTTCTGAGTGTAGCACTGGGAATAAAGCCAGCGGCGTGGCCTTCTGTCAACCGTGGTTCTCGTACCTGGATTCCGCCTCCTTCTTCTTCAGGTCCAGGGTGTAACATCCTCTCAGTCTGCTCCCAAAACCCTGTCAAGCACATGAAATTCACTGCAGCTGTCAGGCAATGAAGGAGTCATGCAGAATTCCTACAGTGATGCAGGTGCACCATGGCCTTTCCACTGGAATATGACACCTCCTCCCGCCAGAGCATGTGGCAGGAGATTGCAACGGAATCCCCTTCCCACCGGAGAGAGTGCGTGTTGACCCTTCATCTAGCATTGCCACTTCACTCTCCAGTAGCCTACTGGAGCACTTAGGGATCGATTGTGCTTTACATTTAAAATCAGCATGTGCCCCCTCCTTTTTAAACACACTGCATTAGCAACATGCAGTAACTGCCGGTCATAAAGACAATGGAAACATTATTCAAATCATACTGATAATATACCATTTTTTTTTACTGTCTAGGGTTTTCTGTGACCTATACTTTCTGAGATATGTTTCAGGCTAACTGATACGGAAGATGGATGTGTATGGTTATTTTTTCATAAAATATATATTTATAGAGAAGCTTGCAGTTATTGTCTTTGGGGATTGTGACCTCAGCGCATTGGAGGAGTTTGCAAGCCTTAATGATTTTGGCTGAAGCTTCAGCTTCTGCTAGGGCCATTCAGGAGACAGATTTGTGGGAACAGACACACAAACACTGAATAATATCCAAGACAGATCCCAATGAATAGTTACCAAAAATGCCAGAGTTACCTGTCTGACGTGGGTTACTGGGGCCCACTGCTGGAGTGAGGGGCTAGATACTGTTGGCTTTACCTCAATGAACAGTGTGGATTCTGGAACCAGGCCTGTTGACTTGGGGTGGATTCTTGAGATCCTCATGGTGTGAGGCCAAAGGTGGATATGGAGACGCTCACAGACAAGTCACAGACTGAATATTGTGCAACTGGAGTTTTTCCCGGTACACAAGATGGTTGCTTCTCTGTGACCTGTTGCTGCTGTTTTTGTGTATGAACCAAACAGCTGTTCATAGTAGTGAACCTTACTAGAGTAAGTGGGTGTGATATTTGAAAGGCTACGGCCTATGAACACGACAGTGCTACTCAAACACTTCAATGCACACATGGACAATGATGAAGATGCTTGAAGGGATGTAATTTGGAAGAATGACCTCCCTGAGCTAAACACAAGTGGTGAAATGCTATTGGACATCTGTGTAAGCTGTACGTCATAACAAACAGCATTTCCCAACAGAAGGATAACAGTACATGACATCACAGCACCCTACTCCAGGTCAATGATTGACTTTATATTTGACTCGAGGTCATTTGTTTTGGACACTCAAGTGAAGAAAGCTGATGAGCTATTACTGCTGGGAGAACATGTGAACCAGTGTGGGTTTGGTTGGAACTACTGTGAGATGAATTTTGAGAATAAATTCTCCTGTGTGCTGAGTAAGGTGGGGAACATTGAGTCTGAATGGATCACGTTCAAGGCGTCAATCGTTGTAGCAGCGGCAAAGAGTTTTATCCTGAAAGCAGTCAGTGCCTGTCATGGAGGTAACCTGAGGACCTGCTGGTCGGCACCTCTGGTGAAGGAAGCTGTCAAGCTGAAAAAAGGATTCCGATGCTTGAAAAGGAATCTCCCAATTCAACAGAGAGCTTCTATCAGACCATAAAGGCTGCAGTGAGTTTGAAACTGTTGGATCAGGGTTTATTACTGCAGATGAACTGGCTGTGGTGCTCTGAGGTCTCCACAGTGGGATGCCTGCAGGGGGAGATGGAATCTGCCCAGGGATGTTGAAAGCAGTGGATTTCTGGGGGGTGACATGACTGACAGGAAGGTGGAATAAGTACTTCTGGATTGTCGAACAGGGGTAGTTGCCCCTATTTTTAAAAGGAGGGAGTGCAGAGTGTGTTGTCACTGTAGGGGGGGATTATGCTTTTTGCCTCCCTGGGTAAGTTTAAGGTCTATGCCAGGGTACTGAAGAAGAAACTCTGCCTAATAGCTGAACCTATGACTCAGGAGGAACAATACATGTATATTCTGGCCTGGCAGTGATTTATTGGACCAACCCTTCTCACTTGCACAGCTGTGTAATTGCTAACTCAGTCTATTTACTGCATGCTATTCGGACTCTGTATGAATTTAGCAAGAGTGGTGTTGTGATACTAAATCAAAGTCGTCTGTGCTGGGATTGGGCGTCTGTTAAGGGTGCATCCTACCTCCACTCCTGTTTTGGGTTTTTCATGGATGGGGTATGAAGGAACTATAGTGGCTGAAAGGGAATTCAGTGTTACAGGGGACAGAAGTGACACCCCTACTCTTTGCAGATGATGTCATGTCTTTGCCCTCATCCAGTCAGGACCGGCATCACAAACTCAAGCAATTTGATGCAGAGTGTCAAGCGTCGGGGACGAGAACCAGCACTTCCAAATCCGTACCCATGGTAATCTCTCAAAAAAGAGCGAGGTGCTGGGGGATTTGCCCATAATGACAGTGTGAGCATGCCTTGAGAATTTCATGAGCGACAGTAACTGAGGTGGTCTGTGGTTGTGAACTAAATTTACTGGTGAGTCTACGTCCCAATCCCAACCTATGGTCATTAAATCTGGCCGCTGACTAAAGAGAACAAAGCAGTGAGTACGATTAGCCAAAATGTGGTTTCTCTGCAGGGTTTTGGGCTTCACTTTCTGTGACGGGTAGAAGTTGCCTTGGGTTTACACTTGTTTTTTTTTTTTAATTCTTTCTAAATTGCTTTATCAATAATGGAAATTCTGTTCATTGCAATTTTTTTCTGTCTGTAAAAGAACACTGTTAAATATTTAGCTGCAAAGATCTTAATGAAAACCTTGCCACAGAACACAAAAATACATGACTGGTCACAGGAAATCATTTCTCTTTTTCCATGGCCACAATACTGAATTTAATAAGGGCATGCAAATTTAATATTATTGAATTATCGTCTTCTTATGTTTTATCTAATCTAGTTCCTTACTTGATATACAAACCTCTAAAAAGTTAATGGATTCAGTGGTGAAGAAAAATCTCATCAACATTGCTGAAAATAAAGGGTCATGATTTTTAGAGTAATATTGCTGTTGATGATATGTTCAAGATAATGGTTAAATTTAATGTGCTATTTTTGTTGACGCTGTTTGTGCTTCTCCTCCATTGATGCTGTTTGTGCTTCTTCTCCATTGATGCTGTTTGTACAAATCCTTTCACATTAGCTGGATTCAGAATATTTGTGAGTTTGATTCCACTATTTATCTTCTTAGGAGCGTCCTGCCGTGAGGGGCTGTTTTCTTTGATTTTTTCACATCAATGTGAGAGAAGTGAAAGATGAGTAGCCTCTATATATTGACTGGAGAATTTGTTGATTTTCTGCTAAACAATACATATGTTGGGTTTTCATCCACGTAGGGAAGTTAAGCATGTAAGATTCATTGGTTACCTGTGCTTTACATGGTTATGCTTTGTTTCCTAGACGCACTTCATAAGAGGAAAAAAAGAGAAAAAGATTGGGGGTGGGCCAGTTTCTGACATCAGACCAAAGTGCAGACAGAATGACAGTGATAATAAATAATGAAAATCATTGATAATGATCATTTCTAGTTCTGTTCCCATTGAATACACATTCAAATGAAAAGATTATTCGGAACTTAAGTAAAATACAAAAAAATTAAATTATACCCCTAGGTGAAATGGATTGGCCAAGAAATAAAAAACCAAAGATTTAAATGCACTGTGAAAATTGTGACCATTTCTGGCAATATAGTATCTAATCAGAAAAATAACAAAAACAATGGCAATGTGTGGGAAATCAAGGACTGGTACTATAGCAGTTAGCATGATTCAAACATAGCAACTGCTTGACAATGATGATGATTCTGTGGATGCTAATTAAATCTTTTGGTCTCCACATTAATACAGGAAACACAATTTTGTATTTTAGTTATTGTTAATATTAGAGACTATTTGTTTATTTCTTCCTGGGATTCTTGTGAATTAAAAAAATGTGGAAATGTAACCTTACTTAGAATGTTTAGCTTTTCAGCTATGAGGCAATAATAATAGTAATAATAATAATAATAATAAATGTTTTGTGTTGTCCCTCCAGTAACCGAATATCTTGGTTCTGTTGTACTTCTAACAGTGTTTTTATATTCTTGGTTGCCATGGAGATATTTTGGCGGACAGACACATGCACGGTTTGTTTCAGTGCTGTGAGCAGAACAGGTTTGCTCTTTTAAAGTGCAGCAAATTAGATGGATTCATTATCTGTCATTCCCCGGCTGCTCTGATCGGAAATGAAACACACAGGTGCTTCAGACGCTCACCGATGCTTCTTGCCGCACTGGCCGCTAACTGCTCTCTTTGTGCACTTTCTAAAGCCACACTTCTGCTTGAGAAGCAGAGAACAAACATGCATTGAAATGCACCCGAAATGCTACAAAAGCAGTGAGCTATGACTAAAAAGTTGTATATTTCCTAAGGACGTTACAAAAGTCACATGATTTCCCCCGTGGGTAGGGAAAACTGATATTACAAACAGCTACTGTTTACCACCGGGAAATAAACCCCAATTAAAAAGAGGTTTTCTATGGTCCTGCTTTATTGTCGGACTTGGGGGCTGTGCAAGACTAACCCTGTAAACCCACATGAACAATGAATGTGCTGGTAAACAGAAGAATTATTTGCTAATATAAATGTGTTGGAGGTATTATTGCCTCATGACCCTATTGGTAAACAAATGAACAACACTGGATGTTTGCTAATCTGTTAAATATGTCTACAGCTACCTATGGCTCACTAAGTTTATAGCTTGATAAATAATATTTTGAAATAAATCCTGGTTGTCATGCTGTCAGGCTCATGGTTTCCCCAAGGTGCAATTTGCCTGTTTTCATCACAATGTGTAAGGCTGACTATGGACGGCAGATGATGCACAGAGGGAAACCATTTGTTGATCTATGTAACAAACACAAGATGAGATTTATATGCCCTGCTGTCAATGGGAAACCACTGTTTGGACACCAGCCTTGCTATTTTGACTCCTTGTCAGGGTGGCACAGACATACTGGAGGCAATCACAGTGAGGGGAATGAAACACACACTCCCTCATTTTCATCATCGACGTAGCGCAGGGAGGAGAAAGGGCAGTGTCAAATTATTCCCGCCGAAAAACACAGATCGCCTTTCTGATGAGTTGCTATCACAGGTCTCCTGCCATGCTAATATGGATCACAAACCCTACAATTCTGCTTTATATATAAAAGAATTAAATGAAATTGAGGAGCACATTTCCAAAACTCATTCAGTCCATGTTTTGTTGATTTTGAGATGAGACCGCCAATGTCGTAAAGTCATGCTTTTTCATCATATGTTACAGTACTGAGAACCAAACCTCACTTAGTCCTCATGTGATCCGACAAAAAAACTTTCATTAAATTCCCAAAACCCGCAGAAATGTTCTTGAAAATGTGTCCCATATACTGAGTGAGTCTTGTAAATTTGCTCTTCAATTGTGCATAACTTTTTCTGACTGTCATGTGATTTTCATCACATCCATATTAACAAAGTGATGATTCTGGATGACATACACGGGCCACTGGTAAAGTTTGGCTGGCAGGTTTTATACCGTGAAAGGAAGCTACTGTTTGCAATGGCTGACTGCACATCCACTGAGAGACCCGTGGGATGGAACTTCTCAATTAAACCGGTGGTTTGTCATGCCGCTGACACATGTGTGCATGCTTTATTCATGAAACTGAAGCTTCCAGATGATTACAGGCAGCTACTCGGCACCTTGGCCATTCTGCAGCAATTCGATTTCTCCCGCTAGATAATCCATCACCTCATTTCTTGTTTGATGAATCCTGTCTTGTCCGGAGAGCGCCTGTCTGGAGATATATCCAAAAATCCTCAAAATGAAAGATGATATATGTATGCTCGGTCATATATGATATATGACAAAAGCACGAGAGGGTGACATTACAAGCTTGGCCTGCTTCTCTGAATAAAGCTGCTCGCAAAGAGATGAGCACTGGTGAAATACTTCCTTGGGAGGAGGATGAAGATGGAATTTAACGAGGCGAAGGCATGCCAGTCACCTACTGGTCATGGGTTGATGTAACGTGCATATCGAAGATGAGACATCCAGAGGCCTGGGGCAAAACAGGTCAGGTTGCCATGGTGATTTTCAATAATATATAACTGGATCCCAAAGCCTATGAAGTAAAGAGCTCCAAAGCTGTATCCTTAGCCGACTGTATCCATGTCACGTGCATTACAAGCAGCACGGGCTTGATTTAATTGTCTAGTGAAGCAATTAGCTTTTGTGGCACATTTTGATTTTTCGCCAGTCATATGTGCGTGATCTCGGGAAAGTCGTCTGTCGATTGTTGCATGTGGTGTGAGGTGGAAGAGCCCTGAATGAGACGGTTTGATCTGCATAGCGATGCTTAATTTGAGTTTCTGTGCTTCGCCCAATGATTGCATACATTGCAAATGAAAGTTTGCCACACCATCCATCCATCCATCCACTCATCTATTATCCATCCATTTGCTACTCATTCATCGATCCACTCATCTATCCTTGCATCCATCCACTCATGCATGCATGTATACATGCATCCATCCATCCATCCATCCATCCACTGATCCATTTTCCAAAGTACTTGCCCAGTACAAGATCGTAGTGAGCATGGCATTTATACCAAGAAGCTCAGAGCACAAGGCAGGGGAAACTCTGGATGGGACACCAGTTTTTAGGTTATATTTCCATTAAATTAATACAACAAATATAACGAAAGACCAACCTATATTATATACATTTTCTACCTTCATCCAGGGTGTACATTGCCTGCTTCCTGTAGTTCTGGGCCAGGCCAAACCTATGTGTCCAATTTGTGTAAGAAGTTCATCAAAAAGGGATGGATGGAGCAGATCCTCAGTGAACCCAGCTTTATCTTGCCAGACTCCCAGAAAACCAAAACATGTTTAAAGTTGCGCTGGCATGACTTGCTGTCATATTTTAAGATATACTGTGGTTTTTACATACAGTATCAGGAGCTGGCAGTTAAACAGTGCCTAATGCAGTTCGTACTGTACAGTACAGAAATCTGTGCAGTACTGTACATCCACAGCAGCATTCTGCCTAATTCAAGGGCATGCTGTAGATCTGAATATGAGAGATTATCGGGAAAAAAAAAACCTTGATCGAGTGACTGATGTCATTTACCAAGATGCAGAAGTGACCTGTTGTCCCCCAAGAGATAAGGGACAATAAGTCAGTGAGCAGCAGCTACCGTATCAATTATGTAAGAAGTATGCAAGGGTGGCATAACCCTGGAGAAGTCGTACACTTTCAGTTTCACTTTCAATTTCGGTGGGGATATGAGAGTTTGCCATTTGTTATTTATTTTGAACAGGTATGCTGCAGTACGCGGCAGTATCCATTACATATGAGAGACAATTGCTTCCTGTTTGAACTGAAATACTGTTGTAGTTTAATTAGATCTGTTGTGACAATATACTTATTTTGAGGCGCAGTTTATTTTCTGTCTGCTAAATGCGCAGCATTACAATTGACAAGGCGTTGCCATGACTACGACCTTTACTCCCAGCTTCCACACATCTAAGGACCAGATGAAGCAATAATCAAGTGGATGTGATTAATATAAATGTTACTATCATTTTTTATAACGAATAATAGGCTAGAATAGGCACTTGATGCAGAAAGCCAATAAAGACAGTTTCCTGTATGTGCAGGGGGGGTAAACTTTTTCTCTAATTTGTATTGTTTATAAGTAATAAGAAGAGATATAAATGTCTAAATATATACACAGATGAAAGAGATACGGGATGGTGCTGACAGCGTCGTCAGGAAGCGGTCAGTGAGAGCAGTGGGAAAAGAACGAGAGCTCATTAAGGGCTGAGGAAGAACAACAAAGGAAGTGAAACAAATACAAGGTCGTCATGACGACCCCTCCAACGAGTCGGCGAGCTCTGAGGGCACTAAACACTTGGATTATAATTCAGATCAAAGACTTTTCTTAGATCACACTACATTTTTTTCCCAAAGTAGTTTTTTTTTGACAGAAGCACAGTACTATAGTCTCCACTGTACAATTTCCAGTGAACACATTTTATAATAACTAAATAGAAAGACTGAATGCCTGTAAAAACATACTATTTCAGCAGGTGTGAGAACCAGTGCTCTGGGGGTGGCTAATATGGCAGATTTTTTTTTTTACATCACAGCTAGGTATTCTGACAGTAATGTATAAGACAGTTATAAATGCACTATAATCATTATTTTGTTGTTGCTGCTGTGAAATACAAAAGAAGCAAAAAAACTGCCTTAATCTTGTTAAGTGAACGATAAATAGCCACCTCCTAATAAATGTTAAGAGTACACTTCTAACTTAAAACAAGGCATAAAATGCAAATGTTTGCTTTAAACTCACTTCATTCGTTGGGTCATTTTACTGCATACAGTACTATAATATGTCATGTGTTCATACGCTACCTGTCATACTGTCATTCTTTTGAAATCCATGGACGGTTATACTGGACTGGATCTTCCGGAGAAATCCATGCCAAAGTGGTCCTCTCCCAAACTACACTCTCCCATTTAGCGAATCGAGTCTGGCAACATGAGACCTGTAAAACTCTGACCAACATGAGCCTGTAAAACTCTGACCAACATGAGCCTGTAAAACTCTGACCAACATGAGCCTGTAAAACTCTGACAGTGATGAGCCTGTAAAACTCTGACCAAGATGAGACCTGTAAAACTCTGACTAAGATGGGCCTGTAAAACTCTGACCAACATGAGTCTGTAAAACTCTGACCAACATGAGTCTGTAAAACTCTGTCCAACATGAGCCTGTAAAACTCTGACCGAGATGAGCCTGTAAAACTCTGACCAACATGAGTCTGTAAAACTCTGACCAACATGAGACCTGTAAAACTTTGACAAACATGAGACTGTAAAACTCTGACCAACATGAGACTGTAAAACTCTGACCAAATCAAATCAAAGTTTATTTATAAAGCATTTTTTAAAAAGTGCTGTACAAATTCACATCATTAAACACAAAAAAAACATCAAATAAGAAAAATAAAAAGAACAACAGACTCAGAGCATTTTATGCAAACTCATCCTAAATGAAATGCCATCGAGAAAAGATGTGTCTTAAGGGAAGATTTAAAAGTTTCCAGAGTCAAGGGAGATCTAACATGCCAAGGTAGGCTATTCAGAAGTCTAGAGGCAGCCACCCCAAAGGCTCGGTCGCTTCTGGTCTTCAGCCTGGTCTTAGGACCTTTTAGCAGAAGCTGTCGAAACGACCAACATGAGCCTGAAAAACTCTGACCTCCATTTCAGTGTAATTAATTGAAACAAAATGTATGGTCTGTGGAGATGGGCCATCTATCTAGTTTGTGATGGTGCTGTGTTTTAATAACATTTGCATACTTTAATTAATTGTATGTAATGGTGTATGAAAGCAATTAAAATGTCAATTTGCTTGAATTGCCTTTTATGGAGGGAGGAGAACTTATGAACAAAAAAAAGAGTCATACAGTAATTAATGACTTGCATAGTAAGACTAAGTGACCGAGGATAATTAGGGTGTGGGGAGAGTTAGTGACAGTAACATTGTGAGGCTACATGAAGACGGCATATTCAAGGCTTAAGGCTGATACTGCTGAATATGCTAATAATAATAATAATAATAATAATAATAATAATAATAATAATGATCAAGCTCAAAGTAACACATTTAAAACTACTACAGTTGCCCAAACTGCTGACCAGGCAGGAGATAACAGTAAATAAATATATTAATCAGAAATTTTTAAAAGAGAGAAATAATAAAATTAAAAATAAAAGAAACTATAAATGAATAATCAAATAAATAATTAATAAAATTTGTACATAAATAAATATATTGGGCAGTTTTGATATGCAAGGGCAAACTATTCCATAAGTGTAGGAGCCACCATTGCAAATGGATGATCACCCCTGGAGGACCACTTAGATCTGGGGACATCTAGAACTCTCAGGCTGGAAGATCTAAGGATTCTGACAGGGGTTTGGAAGTGCAGAAAAAATATAATAATAATAATAATGATGATGATGATGATGACATGCATACCAATATCATACTATGTGTTGCTGCTCTTAAAGAGGATTTCTTACTCAGCTTTGAGGTGCTGAGTGTCTGGATAATGAAGTGAGTGCATTTTCATGAGGTGCTGAGTGTCTACGTAATGATGTGGGCGTATTTTCAGGTGCTGAGTGTCTGCATAATGGTGTGGGCGTATTTTCACGAGGTGCTGAGTGTCCGCATAATGAAGTAGGCGTATTTTCATGAGGTGCTGAGTGTCTGCATAATGGTATGGGCGTATTTTCACGAGGTGCTGAGTGTCCGCATAATGAAGTAGGCGTATTTTCATGAGGTGCTGAGTGTCTGCATAATGGTGTGGGCGTATTTTCACGAGGTGCTGAGTGTCTGCACAATGAAGTGGGCATATTTTCACGAGGTGCTGAGTGTCTGCATAATGATGTGGGCTTATTTTCACGAGGTGCTGAGTGTCTGCATAATGATGTGGGAGTATTTTCACGAGGTGCTGAGTGTCTGCATAATGAAGTGGGCGTATTTTCACGAGGTGCTGAGTGTCTGCATAATGAAGTGGGCGTATTTTCACGAGGTGCTGAGTGTCTGCATAATGGTGTGGGCGTATTTTCACGAGGTGCTGAGTGTCTGCACAATGAAGTGGGCGTATTTTCACGAGGTGCTGAGTGTCTGCACAATGATGTGGGCGTATTTTCACGAGGTGCTGAGTGTCTGCACAATGATGTGGGCGTATTTTCACGAGGTGCTGAGTGTCTGCACAATGATGTGGGCGTATTTTCACGAGGTGCTGAGTGTCTGCACAATGATGTGGGCATATTTTCACGAGGTGCTGAGTGTCTGCATAATGGTGTGGGCGTATTTTCACGAGGTGCTAAGTGTCTGCATAATGGTGTGGGCGTATTTTCACGAGGTGCTGAGTGTCTGCATAATGGTGTGGGCGTATTTTCACGAGGTGCTGAGTGTCTGCATAATGGTGTGGGCGTATTTTCACGAGGTGCTGTGTGTCTGCATAATGAAGTGAGCGTATTTTCATGAGCTGCTATATCGATTCAGCAAAAATGGATCTGCAGGAGCTAGCAAGATCTAACAATCGCGACCTAAATTACTGTAGTGTAATTATTGTTAGCATCATCATTCTGGCTTCCTGTTTAGTTTCTTAGCAGTTTGTGTGATTTGCCAGTGGGGGCAGCAAAAAGTAACAGAGGGATGAAAATAAGGAACAGGGGCTCTGCCTGGGTTTGGGGGGTTTAATAGATTGGGGGAGGGGAATGTAAAGGCAGCTGTAGCAATGGGAGGAGCAGGCGGGGGGGGGGGGGGGAGGGTCAGCTCTAGGGAAGGAGCAGGTGAGTAGTGACATTGACAGCGTGTCACCTGACTTTGCCCCACCCTGGCTAATAAACACCCCATCCCCATCTTACACAGTTTAGTTTGCTTTTAGTACTTCTCTGAAATGATGGAGATGGCCCTCTCTGGACTTAGAGTGGCCTTTCACAGACAGACCAGCTTCTTAACCGCTCATTAGTTGGCTGCTATTGATCGGGATTCCAGATGCTTGTATGTGGGATTGGGAAAAGGCAGTGGGCAACTGGTAGGCAGGCATTAGGTTTCCTATCTGTTTTGTTGCATTCCGGGCATGTACTCAGATCCGTGTGCTTCCCAGATCCAACACGGCTCTCTGGGAAACTCCCAAGGAATAACAGACGAGTCTGGGGATCTCGGCATGTACTCAGATCCGTGTGTTTCCCAGGTCCAACACGGCTCTCTAGGAAATTCCCAAGGAATAACAGACGAGTCTGGGGATCTCGGGCATGTACTCAGATCCGTGTGTTTCCCAGGTCCAACACGGCTCTCTAGGAAATTCCCAAGGAATAACAGACGAGTCTGGGGATCTCGGGCATGTACTCAGATCCGTGTGTTTCCCAGGTCCAACACAGCTCTCTGGGAAATTCCCAAGGAATAACAGACGAGTCTGGGTATCTCGGGCATGTACTCAGATCCATGTGTTTCCCAGGTCCAACACGGCTCTCTGGGAAATTCCCATGGAATAACAGACGAGTCTGGGGATCTCGGGCATGTACTCAGATCCGTGTGTTTCCCAGGTCCAACACGGCTCTCTGGGAAATTCCCATGGAATAACAGACGAGTCTGGGGATCTCGGGCATGTACTCAGATCCGTGTGTTTCCCAGGTCCAACACGGCTCTCTGGGAAATTCCCATGGAATAACAGACGAGTCTGGGTATCTCGGGCATGTACTCAGATCCATGTGTTTCCCAGGTCCAACACGGCTCTCTAGGAAATTCCCAAGGAATAAGAGACGAGTCTGGGGATCTCGGGCATGTACTCAGATCCGTGTGTCCCCCAGGTCCAACACGGCTCTCTGGGAAATTCCCAAGGAATAACAGACGAGTCTGGGGATCTCGGGCATGTACTGAGATCCGTGTGTTTCCCAGGTCCAACACGGCTCTCTGGGAAATTCCCATGGAATAACAGACGAGTCTGGGTATCTCGGGCATGTACTCAGATCCGTGTGTTTCCCAGGTCCAACACGGCTCTCTGGGAAATTCCCAAGGAATAACAGACGAGTCTGGGGATCTCGGGCATGTACTCAGATCCGTGTGTTTCCCAGGTCCAACACGGCTCTCTGGGAAATTCCCAAGGAATAACAGACGAGTCTGGGGATCTCGGCATGTACTCAGATCCGTGTGTTTCCCAGGTCCAACACGGCTCTCTGGGAAATTCCCAAGGAATAACAGACGAGTCTGGGGATCTCGGCATGTACTCAGATCCGTGTGTTTCCCAGGTCCAACACGGCTCTCTGGGAAATTCCCAAGGAATAACAGACGAGTCTGGGGATCTCGGCATGTACTCAGATCCGTGTGTTTCCCAGGTCCAACACGGCTCTCTGGGAAATTCCCAAGGAATAACAGACGAGTCTGGGGATCTCGGGCATGTACTCAGATCCGTGTGTTTCCCAGGTCCAACACGGCTTTCTGGGAAATTCCCAAGGAATAACAGACGAGTCTGGGGATCTCGGCATGTACTCAGATCCGTGTGTTTCCCAGGTCCAACACGGCTCTCTGGGAAATTCCCAAGGAATAACAGACGAGTCTGGGGATCTCGGGCATGTACTCAGATCCGTGTGTTTCCCAGGTCCAACACGGCTCTCTGGGAAATTCCCAAGGAATAACAGACGAGTCTGGGGATCTCGGCATGTACTCAGATCCGTGTGTTTCCCAGGTCCAACACGGCTCTCTGGGAAATTCCCAAGGAATAACAGACGAGTCTGGGGATCTCGGCATGTACTCAGATCCGTGTGTTTCCCAGGTCCAACACGGCTCTCTGGGAAATTCCCAAGGAATAACAGACGAGTCTGGGGATCTCGGGCATGTACTCAGATTCGTGTGTTTCCCAGGTCCAACACGGCTCTCTGGGAAATTCCCAAGGAATAACAGACGAGTCTGGGGATCTTGGCAGCACCAGTCACTGATTGAACAGAGGACCCTCTCCTAAGTTGGATAAGCTGCAGGTGTGTAGTTTGTATGATTTTCATGGTAATTTCTATCTCAGGATCAACATTTTGGGCTTTCTAAATGACACCCTTCAGTAGGGCTTTGCTCTTTACAAGAACGCCTAGATTCCTCATGGGAAACAGCACGGTGTTCACAGAACTCTGGCTTATTACTGTAATGATGGGGTCTTAAGGCTAAGCCTGTATGCACCACCTAAGGCCTGACATTTGGTTGGATTCCCTGGATGCATCCCCTCACTGACTCCACCTCTGATTTCAGGTTGTTACACCAACACTAGGGTAAAAACGAACAATGACTCTGCCATTTTGAATGCATGGGCTCGATGATGTAATATGTCTTGCAACATATCTTTAAGCATAGCATGAGGGCGTATAAGGAAGCATTACATGGAAAGACTTTGGTGTAATGGGCTAGTTCTTGTATTATATATAGGTCCCGGATCTGTTGTAGGATCTGCTGCATGTGGAGACCAATTGAAGAGCAAATTTCCAAAACTCACTCAATCCATTTTTTGTTGTTTTTGAGATGAGACCTAAATTCAAGCTCCCTCATCATATGTTACAGTATTGGGAACCAAAAATCACTCAGTCCATATGTAATCCAACAAAGAACTCTCACTGAATTTCTAAACCTAACACAGAAATTGTATCTAATGTCACCTGAATTGGTTAAGTTTTGCTTATGCTTATAATTTAATGGGGGTGACAGGATTAGTCCTAGGATGTCTGTTGTTTCCCCTTTTGGCTAGCAGGTGTCACTGGTCATCCTGTTTCTGTCTGTGTTTGGTACCATTGATAGTCCCTAATGTGTTCCCCTGCTTCCTGGGCCATTGCATGGCTGAATGGTCTCAACTTTTCATCATAGCCGTGTAAATTGTACAAACGATCAATTTAAGTTGTTTGTTATGGCCAGTCACATACCGCAGTTTACCACAAACACACCCAGGCGTCACACAATAAAAACAAAACAATTCATAAGTTGCTCCAAATATTAACATTAATAGACATTCCTTTTTTACAGCACAGTCAAATATCTAATAATGATCAGATATAGCTGCAACCAAAAAAATGAAAAACTATAACAGTACCTAAATTTAAACAGCGTTGCAGCTTACATTTATCAAATAAATGCTGAATGTTAGCTATCTATCAAATACAGTATAATAAGACCGTTTGAATATTTATTAATGAGCATTTCACCAAGCCCTGAAACTGACTAAATACAGCTTATATGCTCATTTTTATCTGAACTGTAGATGTCTCTTTTTTCAGTTCCTCCACAACGATCGTACTGCTCTGGACCATTTGTAAATGTGCACACTTCTTCAGGGTATGTTTTATTAATGTTGTTTCTTTATAAATCCCAAATTTTTTGTATAAATGTGGGTACAGATGTTTCTTGTCTATTTCATTCATAAACGAGCCCCCAGAAGTTTATCCACCCTGTTTTTTCTCCAGCCTGTATTTGGGACCCATCCTTCATTTATCTATATTCACCATGCCTCTGGTCATTACCTGAAACCCGACATTGTAATTGAATCTCAGTTTTTATTTGAGGAAATATGGTCATTGTTTTCCCCATGTCAATTACATTCTTGTGTTGGTCTTCGCTTTTTATATTTTTGTTTCTCGTTATCTCAGCCTGTGTCAAGTTTTGTAGTTATATTCTATTTCACATGTATTCCTTCTCCTAGTGTTTCAGTCCTTAGTGCTTGTTAATTGCCCTCATCTGTTCCCTATAGCTCCTAGTCCCTTGTGTGTAATGGCCCACACCTTTCTCTCATCATGCCCTCATTATCTGTGTACATTTGTGCAAGCCGTTGCCCTTGTTCCTCAGTTGGTTATTGTATGTGCTTGGATGTGATGCATTGTGTTTGGTCCTGTGTGTCTCCTGGACCTGTGTTTCCTGGACCCGTATCTGCTGAACCCGTGTCTCCTGGACCTGTGTCTGCTGAACCCGTGTCTCCTGATCCTGTTTGGTGCAAGTTTTTCCTTGCATTTAGTTATAGCCTGTTGAGTTCTTGTTTTATCTCTGGCTTTGTTTTGACCCCTCATGGTCCCTTTTGTTCATGTTAGTCTGATCTCAAAAGCCTTTGTTGTCACCAAGCCATACCGTGGATCATCCCTTCCATCACACTGTGCTGTAACAGGTGGAAGACTATACAGATAAAAAAGGGTTTTGAATGTAGTCCTCAGTTGGATTCAGCAGTCAATCAACAGAGCATAATAATCCAGTCATGCTGACATTGCTCCGAATTTGTTCCTTTGGCCCTGAACAAAAAGGATGAAAGAAGGGGTTTTAGCAAAGCAATAGTGGGCAAAAACCCCTCTGCTGCTCCTCTTTTTTTATGGGCTGCGAACACATGAAGATGAAAACCACTGTTATGTGTGTCACGTCTGCGCAGACGGCACCACATTGCTAAGGTTATGTGTGTCACGTCTGCGCAGACGGCACCACATTGCTAAGGTTATGTGTCCGACTCCATGAAGAACATTTTGCCTGTGTTGGTGTTTGTCGTCTCTAGGTACACGAGTGTCCTTCTAAAGTCCAAGGACACCTGATTTCAGTGGATTAATGTGTCTAAAAGTGCCTGTAGTGTATGAGGTGATGGACTGCTGTCCCATTCAAGGTGTCCCTTACCTTGTGCCCTGAGTTTCCTGGGATAGGCTCTAGGCTTAACATGACCCTGTACTGCATAAATATTTGTAGAACATGGACGGATGGGTACAACATTGCCGTTAAACATTCTCGCAGTTTTTCTAGCCTGACACAATAAATAGTTACTCATTAAGCTGACACACAGCTGCCTTTCTGGTGTCCATCAAAATATTGTGGCAAACTTTTTTCAGATGGTTCTGCTATATGTGTAATTTCAGCAGAGGCAGCAAGTGCAGTGGCAGTAGTAAACTCACCTCCTTTTAGTGGCTGTTTCTTGTATATTCTCTGGTGTTCTCAGCATATCGCCCCCAGGGGGCTGTTCAATGCTGCCTTCTCAAACGATCCTGGCTGAGTGGAAGAATGTGCTCCATGTAGGGTGACCCCCTAATCCATGTCAGGAGGGACACTATGAGCTACAACAGGATTTGTAAACTACCATTTCATACATTTCAATTAAAAGGACCAGGATTTCACTTAAGCACTGGGTTCTTGCCATATGCTGATTGGTCAGTCTCCTATAATCATGCATATGCGTCGGTAATGTAAATGCGAAACAGCTGGATGAGGCTTTCAATCTAGGAACTAACCAAACATTTTAGCAGAGCACAGAATCCTTTCAGCTTTAAAGTAGTTCGTAAAAGCTGAAGTAGCTCATAGTGTCCCTCCTGACATGGATTAGGTGGTCACCCTAGCTCCATGTTTGAAATCCCGGGACTGATGTGAAGGGTCTTGATGGCTATACAGATTCTGGTCAGTGAGAAGGTTGTAAATGAAGTGGGACAAGCCTGCTGTGGTTTGGGGGAGGGGGAGTTGATAATCACTAGGGCTGCTATTCTGCCTGCTTCTTCATATTCCTCTATAACAGTGTTTCTCAATCCTGTCCTCAGGGAACCCCAGACGGTCCACATTTTGAGTTCCTCCCAGCTCTGTACCAGTTTGAGAAACCCTGCCCTGTAAAACTGTTGGTAACCTGTGTGAAATGGTGGAGAATCGTTTTCAGAAAGGATTGAGGTCCATGGGGAAGTAATGCTCATAAATGAAGAGCGAATTTCCAAAACTCAGTCCACAGGATACCTTTTCGAGAGAATTTCTGAGGACATAATGGTGTTTTGGAAATTTAGTGACTGTTCTTCATTGAATTACATGAGAACTGAGTGAGTTCTGGTTCCCAACACTGTAACACACGGTGAGGTCACTGGTGGTCTCATCACAAAAACAACAAAAAACTTGACAGTTCTGGAAACTTGCTTTTCAATTTTGAGAGGCACTTCTCCCAGTTGGCTCCCTCCCTCGACACATCTACCTAGTTCCCCTGGCAACCAACACTTTTTCTTAATTTTATAAAGGAAGTTTGCTCTGCATTTCTTCAGCTGTCAGGGGGGCACCTGTTGCTCATTTAGAGTGGGAAATATTTATTTGCATGTTGTCGGTCAGGAAGCCAAAGTTTTTCCCAACTTACAGTATGACAAGTTGTGAAGTCATTTACAACAATGTTGGTTACAACTATGCATTTCAGATGCTTTTGTCTAACATGACTTGCAGGAAATGGGCATATAGGTACAATTAGTACATTAAGATGGAGTCTGAGAGTAATAATTATCAGTGCAGGTAATTTGCGACTCTGTTTTGTTATTTATGTGGGCAGGTTTTGGACGCCTTCAAAATAGTACATTCTTTTAAACATATCTTCTCTCTCACACATTCGTTCTCATTAACCGCTAATCTATTTTAGCTTTATGGTCATCTGCATGGGTCCTGGCAAGCATATGGGAGCAGGTGGTGTACACACCCTCACCTTAAAGTTCAGACACACACACACATGCCGATATTAACACACAAACACACATGCAGGCTGTTGCTGAGTGCATGTATAATTTATGTACCTTGTTATATAGTACTCCGGTAGGTCTACATCCTTCACTGCCACCTTTCTGCACATAAGAAAGGCAGGCAGCCCTTGCTGAATTATAAGCTACCTCCTGAGGTATTTAATGTAATCTCTAAAAAGAAACCACCAGTACGGAGATAAACAGGGCCGCAATAAGGAATGCCATTATCTTACTCTTAATGCAGTTAGTGTTGTAACTAAAGTAATAGTAAAATAACGACCCTTGAGCCTGAAGGGTTTCAGGTTATATAAAAATATATTAAAGAATTCATCTAAAAGCAGCACATTCACTGAGTCGACGGAGGTCAGCACTCTGTATTCTGCAGGTGTGCATATGTCTGTGTGTTATCTAGAGTATGACAAAATAAAGCATATTTCTGAGCGTGATTCACCCTGCAGCGGAAACTGTTTTTTTCTCGGCAGGAGCGGAGACGCGCGGCATTCGTGGAGAAGGAGTTGAATTGGGGAAGGCGACTCGGTTATCAGGGCAGAGAGGCTGCTTTTAGCCTGTCGTAACGCAGCTGGACTAAGTGCTGAGATTAGAGTGAAGGAGCTGTTCGAAGTGCAGATTGTTATCTTGGGCACAGGAAGCCTGGGAACCATGAACAATTTAGCGCGTCCTCCAGGAAAGGCTTAAAGCAAACCTCTCTAGTCACCCTCCTCGAAAGGAGTAGCTCTTTCGCTCCGATTTGGGGGGGGGGGGGAGGGGTTCCTTCTGTTGCACACAGCATGAAGTGTCATCCCCAGGAGGGGGGGGCGCTGTTTTCACACATCTTTGATTTGAGAGTTTGTCTGGACTCAAAACAATGGTTATGTGAGGCTACATTTCCTGTGTCATCTAACAGTATTTTTTTTAACCGTGACAAAGACAATGACAGCGATTATTATTATTAATAATAATAATAATAATAATAATAATAATAATAATAATAATAATAAAAAGTCAAACAGGCTTTATTGTCGTGCCAGCCATACAGGCCCTAGAAGAATATAGTGTCATGACTAAACGTTACTGCAGGTGCAGCATACCCTGCCGTGACAGAGGGAGGCTTTTCTAAGGACTGAAAGTGCACAGGATAGCGTGAAAGGACAGGGGCTGGACACAAGATCTATGTAGCAATTGTACCCATTATATGCATAAATAAAATGTAACAAATTCTGCTGCAGGAAAGAGATCGGCAGGCACCGTACCTTACAATGATTTGCAAATGTATTTAGTAAAATATCCAACTGAGCAAAAATAGCAACTAAAGTTTTGTAGTTTATAGAAATATGTGCTAAATCGCTAAATTACGATAAGGTAGTAACAGCAGCAATAATAAGAGACACTGTCAATTTTACATGGAACCCCGGCTGTGAACACAGGTATTTTATAATGTTATATGCCTGTACTTTGAGTCGCAAAACACCATTAGTGTTGCCACAACCTGCTGCTGAAAAATTACAGTCCTCTAAAATATAGTTAATAGAAAATAGCTTTTCTATAAATTGAACTGTTTAATATTGCTGAACATGAACTGTACTTCTGTCTTTCTCGTAAACTCATGAGAGGCCCTTAAAGTCTCATTAATCGCTTTCACTGGAGCGTGGCCGGCTTAACGAGGTCACATTCTGGCACGTCACCTTGGAGACGGCTCTGGGGTGTGTCACCTACTGGCCGTCTGCCTGGCTTATGCCTGGAGGTGGTGCTAGTGTGCCAGAGGATTGTGTGTGTGTGTGTGTGTGTCTGCATGTGTGTGTGTCTGTGTGTATGTGTGTGTCTGTGTATGCGTGTGTGTGTGTGTGTATAGATGTGGCTATCACTGAAAAAAAATATTGTGGTAGTGTTTACAAAAAAAGTAACGTTTTAAGGGAACATCTGCTGAAAAAAGCGAAAACTTGTTTGGAGGTCAGAGATAATTAATTAAAATCATGAACTGGGAATTGGGTGCAAACCCCTTATAACTGTACTTAATGTCATTCTGCAGGGGGTGGCCCTCAATATGTATGTGGATGCAAAACAAGGACAGAGACCCCAAGCAAGTCACATTTTCACATCTGCCACTGGAGGCGTACCGGTTAAGGAGTAGCCGTCAGAATGTCACTGGGTGGAATGCAAAAAAATGTATAAAATCTGATTTTCTTCAGAAAAAAAACTTCAGTCGTACAGTATAAATGTGAGATGTGTAAATGTTTAAGGAGCACATATCGAACTGTTAAAAGGCTAATAACAGTAATGCATAATACTCATACTGGAAATTACAGTGCCCTCCACAACTATTAGCAACCCTTGTAAAGATTTGTAAAAAGGGTCAGAAAAAATCTACCTGTGAGTAGCCTCACAATGAAAAAAATCCAGCCTTTCATTGAAGTAAATTTAATAAAAGGAAAACAAATATTTCATCAAGAAATAATGATTTTCAACAAAAACACACGTGCCACAATTATTGGCACCCCTGGAAATTATAGTGAACACAATGTAACTGAAGCATGTTTCCTCTGTAAATTACATCTTTGAGCTGATTGGAGTGGATAGGAACCTTCAAGCTGTAATCCATGACTTCCTGGTTAACAGGGATACAAACATGAGGAGACAAAGAGCCCAAATTCCCTTAGTCATCCATCAGCATGGGAAAGGTAAGAGAAAAGACAAACTAGATGAGGGAGAAGTGTGCTGACCTTCATAAGTCAGGGAATGGGTATGAAAAATAGCTGCTCACCTGAAAATGCCCATTTCTACTGTTAACTTTTATTACTGCAATAATAAAAAAGTGGACATCAACCTTATAAAATGTTATACTGTAGGAGAAGATTCAGTGCTGTTATACTGGCAAAGGGAGGTTCTACAAAGTATTAAATGCTGGGGTACCAATAATTGTGGCACATGTGTTTTTGTTGAAAATCATTATTTTTTGATGAAGGATTTGTTTTTCTTTGATTGCATTTATTTAAATGAAAGGTTGGAGTTTCCCCATTTTTTCAGTATAAGATAAAGTTACTTCACCGAAAGGTGGATTTTTTCTTTACAAGGGGTGCCAATAATTGTGGAGGCCACTGCATAAATGCTGCAGCAAATATTATAATTTGACCAAGAAAATGTGGTGAAATTACACGACTTCTCGTGACCCACGGCAGGATGGTCATATTCACATCAGGTATCTAATTTCCTCCTTTAACCAACCATGAGCTCAAGGTCTTAGGCTCATCTTAATGAACTAACCCCATTTGAATCCACAAACCAGGGTACCTATATGTAGGCAGAGAGTGCGCTTAAAGTGATGAGGAACCAAGAAGAACCTTTACTTAAAGGGACAGAGACCATGCAGAGCTGCCTCCCAGCCCATGTCATGGACTCCCAAAGAATCTAAATTTTAGACGGGGAAGACTTGGGGGGGGAGGCGCGCGCATGAGGTCATCTTTGCTTTTCAGAATCTCAGATATAACCTTTTGTTTTGAACTGATATAATTCTGGTTTCTATTAATTACATTTTATTGGTTTGCATTAAATTATTTGTAGGTCATTCTCTTGTGATTATTGATGATTGTGCCCCCCTCCCGGTCTGCGGTACATGCAGCAGAGTGACTAATGCAGCCTTGCACTTTACTTTCAAAACTATGCCCCCCATATTCCACACACACACACACACACACACACACACACACTCTCTCTCTCTCTCTCTCTCTCTCTAATTGTACTAAGCTGTGAAGCCTGGGGGATAAATACCCCCCCCCCCCCCCCCATATCATCTGGTCTCCTGAGAGCTTTTTCCTTTCCTCTATGTCTTTACCCTGAGGCTTTTTTCCCTAACTCAGTTTTAACTAAAATAGCATTAATTGGCTTTGATTGTCTTCCTAACGCTGACATTGTCATTTATTGTTTTGAGTTTTGTTATGTTTCCAGTTTTTTTTTTCACCACTGGATGGGTGGCGCTGAGAACAGTCAGATTTACCAGTAAGTCACCAGTAAGATTTACCAGTAAGATTTACATGCACTTTGTAAGTAACTGCAGTTACATTTTTTTTTAAACGTACATCTTTAGCAGATGGTTTTGTCCAAAGGAAGATGCATGTGAGACAAACAGCACGTCACAGACATGCGTGCTGTGGAGGAGTCGACCAGGCGTAAGTGTGGCTCAGCTGAGCTACATGCACTCATGCACTCAGCCCAGGTACAGGTGTGAGTCCTGTTGCTTATTCCATTCCTCATGTGGGTATCTGTGTGCACGCGAGGGTTAGGTATACATTACATGGGGACCAAATGCCCCCCCAGAGTGATAAAAACTGTGACTGGGATCAAAAATCTAAAAATATCAAAAGTCTTATATTTTGTTTGGTTACTTATGGTTAAGGTGAGGGCTGGGTAGGGGTTGAGGCTGATATGTTGTGATTAGAGGTTTCCCCATAGAAATGAATGGAGAGTTCCCACAAAGGTATAACTACAAACCTATGTGTGTGTGTGTGTGTCACTGTGTGCGTGTGTGTGTGTGTGTGCGTGCGTGTGTCTCTGTGTGCATGCGTGTGCGTGTCCCTGTGTGAGTGTGTCTGTGTGTGCATGCGTGTGTGTCTCTGTGTGCGTGTGTCCTTGTGTGAGTGTGTCTGTGCGTGTGTATGTGTGTGTGCATGCGTGTGTGTCCCTGTGTGAGTGTGTCTGTGTGTGTGTGTCTGTGTGTGCGTGTGTGTCTGTGTGTGCATGCGTGTGTCCCTGTGTGAGTGTGTGTGTGTGTGTGTGTGTGTGCGTGTGTCTGTGTGTGTGTGTGTGTGTGTGTGTGCGAACAGGTTTACCTACCCTTATGGGGACATAATGTCCCCATAAAGTGATAAATATCCGGTTTTTTTTCCCTTATGTGGACCGGTTTCCTGGTCCCCATAAGGGAAAACTCTATTTCTATATAATCGGTGACTGCTATGAAAAAACTAAAAATGCAAAAACTCTTGTATTTTGTTAGGTTACTTATGGTTATGGTTAGGGCAGGGTAGGGGTTAAGGTTGTCATAGTTAGCGTTAGCATTTTTCCCATTGAAATGAATGAGCGGTCCCCATAAGGATATGTTTACCCTACATGTGCCTGTGTGTGTGTGTGTGTGTCTGTGTGCATCCAGAGGTAAGCTGCCTTAAGATACACAGAGGACTGTTTAGTACGCTCCATGCTGGCTGACTGGGTAACGCTGTAGCCTCACACTTGCAGGCCTGGACTTTAGAATCTGACCCTTGCCCTGTAGGCCTGGACTTTGCACGTCCAGCTTGTGCTGCTGCGAGTTTAACCCTGTTTGCTTTGATCTCCTCTTTTAGCTCAGACACATGTGGTTTGGTGAGTTGGTGACTCTAACTTTCCCTGAGTGTGTGACTGTGTCTGTGAGTTTGTGTGCCCTGGGATGGACTGGCATCCCATCCAGGGTGTACCCTGAGCCCCCAGACTCCAGGGCCACCACAGCCCTGCACTGGATAAGAGGTTAAGGGAAATGAGTGGATTTTAAAATAAAATGAAATATACTAAGTAATGAAATGCAGGGACCTGGCAGCACAGTAGCTCAAGTCCTGTAAGGATGCAGCTGCTGTCACCTCATTGTCACCAAGAAGGAGGTATGGAAAAGGCACGGAAAGTGCCGGATCACTGGGCGGTGTCCGTCACTGACTTGGTTAACCCTTAATACTGTTACGACGGAGGCTGCTTTTATTACGTTGCCGTATCTGCGATTCCTGCAGCATGCTAGCAATCATCTCGCAGAGATACGACCTCACAGAATCATCAGCTCTTTATATGAGCGAGACTCTGTGCACTGAAGATAAAAAGAGGGTTTTGGGACCTTCAATAGGTGGGTCATTGTGCCCTATCAGGAATAGGCAGCTGTAATCATTTTCCTATTGGCTGCTTTATTGGCTGTTTGGGTGACTAACAGTAAATAATACTTAATTTCACTGTGGTTTTCAAAATCTCCTTTCTCCTGTCTCTACAAACACCTGCACGTGGCTGAGACCCCGCCCACAAAGCCCATGTCACAGGTGCTGGTGCCGGGCCGTTTTCTTCTCGGCGAGGCTTATATCCGGTGTGTCCCACTTCTGCTCACCGCTGCTGAAGGACCACAGAGTTCGGCAGCTGTATCCCAAGGAAACCTGGCTGCTCAGCAAAGCTGAGGCAAATTGAAAGACGGGTGAGAGCTAGGAGCCCCCTAGAGGCCGGAGTGAAAATGGAAATGCTTGCCGAAGTTTAGCGCAATTTCATTCTAAAAACGGAACCTAACTTACCAGACAATATTATACCCAACATTACTTCGCTACTTTAAAAATAAACCCAAGAACATAAACAATAGAGTCCATTTGCTGCATAAAATGTACCTACAGGCACAGTAAGATGTAGCTGTTAATGAGTTGTCTGTGTAGAAACGGGTATTTAAAAATGTTATAAAGAAAATGCATATGAGAGATATGAAAATGCACAAATCCACCTTAAGCCTCCCTCCTTTATCAAAGTGAGTAACGGGCACTCTGCTTCAGATGCTGCCTGATAGTGAACGATGTCAAACCTTATATTCCAATTAACAACCATCCTCTAATGGGAAGTCTGAGATGCTTAGTCACAGTGAGATCTAGCCAATCAACTTCCAGCACATGGAATTTTTGCCACATACAGCGATATGAAGAAGGTTTTCCTCTAGAAAGGCCATCTTTTAAACACCAGTGGACGTCAGTGGCTTTCATTGAAATGGAAAAGGTATTCCACAGGGACTGTTTCACATTGCTAATTGTGTGTTACTGGGGAACAGAAGACACTGTCCCCTTTCTGTCGTTCCATCTCTCTGTCTGCTCAGATGAGGTCTGGTGTTATAACTGACACCCCAAGTGAAACATGTGGGCCAGTGTGACTGGGAGGCTCTTCCCACATTCATCGTACTTCCTCCAACTGCCAGATGTTAGGCAAATCGTTTTCACCTTCATCCCTAGTTACAGTTTGATGTATTGCTAAAAGAAGCATGACTGCTTACATCACACACCTAAGAAAAGTGGACATAGATAGATAGATAGATAATTTTGTTAATCCATTAAGGAAATGTTGGGGTTACAGTAGCTGACTACGCACATTTAGGAGACAGCAAAAACACATTTAGACATTAACAGACAATAAATAATAGACAACAATACACAGTAACAGTGTATAGGATGTCAGGGAAAGTCATGGAATTCGATGCTTAATAAATAGTATTGACAGTGGGTATTGTACAGTGAATGAATGAATGTTCTGGGAAGCGATTCTGCTCCATTCAGACACTGGCCTTGAATGAAGAAGCTGGACCTCAAGCCGGCATGTGGCATGTGATGTGTGTCTGCAGCCCCCACCCCTGCAGCCCCCACCCCCAGCGTGCCTGCTGCCCCCGCCCCCTGTAGCCCCCACCCCCAGCGTGCCTGCTGCCCCCAGTCACCTACTTATATTCCGATTCTGTTATCCCCGCCCTTCCTGTCGAGTGCACTGCAAAGGATGGCTGGTGCGACACCCACGATGTCACAGGCAAACCAGTGTCGTGCTGTTTAAATATGATTAAGGTATGGAAATGTTCAAAGTGTGCAGTTTTCCTGCTGTTCTCAGAACATCATCCCATTGCTATAACTGCTACTACAACTAATAATATAACAGCAAAAGAAGGGCACAGGCACTGCACCTCAAAGGGCATGGGTTTGAGGCTGGATGGTGTGCACTGCACCTCAAAGGGCATGGGTTTGAGGCTGGATGGTGTGCACTGCACCTCAAAGGGCATGGGTTTGAGGCTGGATGGTGTGCACTGCACCTCAATGGGCATGAGTTTGAGGCTGGATGGTGTGCTCACAGTATAGACACTGTGTGGACAAAAGTACTGGGACAGCTGGCCGTCACACCTACAGGAACTTTTATAACATCCCATTCTAAATCCACAGGCATCAATATGGAGTTGGTCCCCCCTTTGCAGCTACTGTATAACAACTGCCACTCTTCTGGGATGGCTTTCCACAAGATTTTGGAGAGTGTCAGTGGGAATTCTTTGTCCATTCATCCAGAAGAGCATTTGTGAGGTCAGGTACTGATGTTGGACATGAAAGCCTGGCTTGCAATCTCTGTTCTGGTTCATCCCAAAGGTGCCCGATGGGGTTGAGGTCAGGGCTCTGTGTGAGCCAGTCAAGTTCTTACACACCAAACTAACCCAACCATGTCTTTATGGACTTTGCTTTGTTCACTGGGGCACAGTCATGCTGGAACCAAAAAGGGCCTTCCCCAAACTGTTCCCACAAAGGGGGAAGCACAGAATTCTCCAAAATGTCTTGATATGCTGAAGCATTAAGAGTTCCCTTCACTGAAACTAAGGGGGCAAACCTAGTCCTTGATAAACAACCCCATACCATTATCCCTCCTCCACCAAACTTTACAGTTGGCACAATACAGTCAGGCAGGTAACGTTCTCCTGGCAACTGCTACACCCAGACTCATCGACCAGATCGCCAAACAGAGAAAGGTGATTTGTCACTCCACAGAACACGTTTCCACTGTTACAGAGTCCAGTGGCAGCATGCTTTACATCACTGCATCTGACGCTTGGCACTGCGCTTGGTGATGTGAGGCTTGCATGCAGCTGCTCGGCCATGGAAGCCCATTCCATGAAGCTCCCTGCAGTTATTGTGCTGGGGTTAATGCCAGAGGAGGTTTGGAACTCTGCAGTTACTGAGTCAACAGAGTGATGGTGACTTTTACGCACTATGCACCTCAGCACTCTGTGACCCCCCCGTTACTTTATGTGGTCTGTTGCTCCTAAATGTTTCCACTTTGCAATAATACCAATTACAGTTGACAGTGGAATATCTAGCAGGGAAGAAATATGACAAACTGACTTCTTATAAAGGTGGCATCCTATGACAGTACCATGCTTGAATTCACTAAGTTCTTCAGAACAACCCACCCTTTCAAAAATGTTTGTAACCCTGACTGCATGGCTGAGTGCTTGATTTTATACACCAGTGGCAATGGGTCTGAATGAAACACCTGAATTCAATGATTAAGAGATGGGTTTCAATACCTTTGTCCATATAGTTTACACATAGCACTTTTATGAAATATTTTATTATAAAATAATGCTTTTGAACAGTGTGTCAAAAGGGTGTTCAGATTATAATGTTATCTTGCAGACATAAGCAGAACCTTTTACAAAATGTAAATCACAGAAATAATATTCCATTAATGTTACAGTAAGAATGGTCTCTGCCAGCTTTGAGACCTTCACATAACATTGGCTACAGTTCTGGGAACGTTCCCTCTTAGCTGGGCTGTTTTTAATTAATAATTTGGTAAGTTTGTCAATCACATATTGCATCTTCCAGAATATGCTCTTTTAAACAAGCAGAAAAAAATGCATAAAGAAATGTGAAAATAAAAAAGCAAACTGCCATGTGTTTCCTATATCTTATTTTCTGGGTTAATCACAGCACAACTTAAAGCAGTTTACTTGTTGGTCTACATTGGAATTATCAAGGTCTGTCAAACATACTGAAGGCTGTCGGGTGAAAACAGGTAGCACGCTCACCGTTGCCATTAAAATTCAGGTCTCATGTAGCCTGGAAGAACTGGGTTCTGAAACTGGTTCCAGAGCAAGCGGGCATATTTTCGCAACCAGTAATAAAAAATTTCCCACTTCTGTAAACTAACAAGTAGAATGTGAGATTTGTTGACATGCCCTTAAGGTAAGCAAGGAGAGTGTAGAGTTCTGCAGCCTGTGAGTGGAACGTGGATGCTGTATGTGATTGCAGATTTATTCAGAGGACAGGAAATTGCAATAATTAACATTCTTCGATGTGACTTAAAAGATTAAAATCAGCAACCTTGCATGTAAGCTAACTGATACACTTGTATGATTAGCATCCCATTGAGGGCACCAGCACAGTGTACCATCCATACAAACTCATCAATTAACAAGCATACTTCTGAGGACTTAATAGTGGTAATTAAGACAGCTACTCTTTAATTCTCTTAGACATTTAACAGTGTTAGTCTAGCCTCTTGTTACCTCAGAACTAGACTACTGAAACTCTCTAGTAGCAGATCAATCAGTTGGTGCCATCTGACCACTGCAGATTATTCAAAATTTGGCAGCATGTTTGTTATTCATTCAACCAAAACATTCTCATCTCACACCCTTGCTTGTCTCTCTTCAATGGGTCCCTGTTGGTGCTTGAATCATTTCAAGTCCTTGCTGCTGGCTTAAAAGTCCATCAATGGACAAGCACCCAACTCCATCAAAAGGCTCCTCCAGACCAATGTCCCATCTCAACCCCTTAGGTCAGCAAACCAACATCGCTTGGAGCTCCTTCCACCACGTGAGACTCCAGACGTTTCTCTTGTATGGTTCCCCGATGGTGTAATGAGCTGTCAAACCACGTTCAGTCATCAGACTCCCTCCCACCATGGAGAAATGCCTCAAGACCCATCTGTCCCATGAATCTCTCTACTAGCTTGATGCCTCCTTACCTTCCCTGCATGTTCTCATACTGCACTTCTGCTCCTTGAATTGTATTACTAGCTTCTTGCTTTATAACCTGTTGTGTAGTTCCTGCTCCAATACCACTTATAACTGTACCTGGGCAGTCACTGGAAGCTCAGCCTAGCTGCACATGTACCTGGGCAGTCACTGGAAGCTCAGCCTAGCTGCACATGTGCCTGGGCAGTCACTGGAAGCTCAGCCTAGCTGCACATGTACCTGGGCAGTCACTGGAAGCTCAGCCTAGCTGCACATGTGCCTGGGCAGTCACTGGAAGCTCAGCCTAGCTGCACATGTGCCTGGGCAGTCACTGGAAGCTCAGCCTAGCTGCACATGTGCCTGGGCAGTCACTGGAAGCTCAGCCTAGCTGCACATGTACCTGGGCAGTCACTGGAAGCTCAGCCTAGCTGCACTTTTGCTTAGTTGACTCCTTGACAGCATGTATGTTTGCAATGTGCTATTTGCCTCACTTTTATGTTACTTTGGACAAATGCATCTGCTAAATTTGTTACATGTAAATGTAAAATCCTTAACCTGAACGTGGTACCATGTGTAAAAAAATTACTTTATACAGTATATGGTGTTGGCCTAGCAGCTAATTCATTAGTTTACTGCTGGGTGGCATGGAGGTGCAGTGGCTACCATTGTCATCTCCGGCATGGGTTCCCCAGTTTCCCCTCAAACATGCTAAGGCGAGCTGGAGTTACCAACTTGCCTGTAGGTGTGCAACTCTGAGAGAATGGTGTGTGAGTGAATGGTGTGTGAGTGAATGGTGTGTGAGTGTGCACTGCGATGGCCTCTCCATCCTGGGTTGTTCCCTGCCTTACGCCCGTAGCCTCCGGGATAGGCTCTAGACCTAGGCTGTACCTGTGTGCAGTCGTTTACCTGAAATTTATGCGCTAACAGGTGTGTCAGAGTTGGGAGCCCAGAGGGGAGCAAAAATATGAACCGTCTGGAGGTCCCCAGGGTCTGGGTTGAGAAACATTAGTTCAAATAACATGTTCTTGTTAATTAAAATCAGACATCCTTAGTAAAGGCTTAGACACCCTTTTGATAAATATCGAGTGACACTCCTGGGGGGGAGGGGGTAAAATGGCAGCTTCTTTTCATTTTAATTCCTGTTTTGGATCGCACCAAATAGACACATGATCACTTCCTGTTTCAGATCGCTCCAAATAGACGCATGATCATTTCCTGTTTCGGATTGCACCAAATAGATGCATGATCACTTCCTGTTTCGGATCACTCCAAATAGATGCATGATCACTTCCTGTTTCAGATCACTTCAAATAGACGCATGATCACTTCCCATTTTGGATCACTCCAAATAGATGCATGATCACTTCCCATTTTGGATCACTCCAAATAGACGCATGATCACTTCCTATTTTGGATCACTTCAAATAGACACATGATCACTTCCTGTTTCGGATCACTCCAAATAGACGCATGATCACTTCCTGTTTCGGATCACTTCAAATAGACGCATGATCACTTCCCATTTTGGATCACTCCAAATAGATGCATGATCACTTCCTGTTTCGGATCGCGCCAAATAGACGCATGATCACTTCCCATTTTGGATCACTCCAAATAGATGCATGATCACTTCCTGTTTCGGATCGCGCCAAATAGACGCATGATCACTTCCCATTTTGGATCACTCCAAATAGATGCATGATCACTTCCTGTTTCGGATCGCGCCAAATAGACGCATGATCACTTCCCATTTTGGATCACTCCAAATAGATGCATGATCACTTCCTGTTTCGGATCGCGCCAAATAGACGCATTATCACTTCCCATTTTGGATCACTCCAAATAGATGCATGATCACTTCCTGTTTCGGATCGCGCCGAATAGATGCATGATCACTTCCTGTTTCGGATCACTTCAAATAGACGCATGATCACTTCCCATTTTGGATCACTCCAAATAGATGCATGATCACTTCCTGTTTCGGATCGCGCCAAATAGACGCATGATCACTTCCTGTTTCGGATCGCTCCAAATAGACGCATGATCACTTCCTGTTTCGGATCGCTCCAAATAGACGCATGATCACTTCCTGTTTTGGATCACACCAAATAGATGAATGATCACTTCATGTGTGAAATCTAATAGCAATGAGCTATGTAGTAAACCTGGCAGCTGAAACATGCTATACAGCCAAATATTGCAGATACCTTTTCTGTGATTCTCGATTGAACCTTCTGGGGTTATGAGTTTCTAGCATTTTGTGGAATTGTTTTTCATACCTATTTTGCATACTAGGGTGCACACTTGGCTACACATACCTGTTCTCAGGTAGGACCTCCTTTCAACCTTGGACAGCTTACATTCTGCAAGACACAGACTCATTGTATAGACGTGTTGTGTGCACACAGTCGGTTTGAATTGTCCTTTTGCACCTGTGGTCTTCCTAATCTGGCCATTATCCTCTGACCTCATCCCTTTAACAAAGTGTTTTCACCCTCATAACTGCTGATGACTGGATTTTTTGTTTATCACACTACTGCAAAATCTAGACTCTGTAATGTGTGAAATTCCCAGGAGTGTGGCTATATCTAAGATCCTTGAACCACCACGCCTAGCACCAACAATCACACTGTTCAAAATCACTTATTATACATCTAATGCATAGTCAAACCTCTTAACCCTGTCTGTGTGCATTATATAGAATTGCAGCCCCATGATTCATTGTTTGGTGAAGCGGGCTATTTGTGTTAACGAGCAGATGTACCTATTAAAGTGGTCATTTTGTATATTATACCAGCCATCCATCTAGTGATTGCTAATGCTGGTCATGATCAGAGGGGCCTAGAACCCAAGCTGGGAAACATAGGGCATAAGGCAAAGGTAAACCTGCAACAAGATGATGGGCTCTCACTGGACACACAAGCAAACCTTATGGGGAACTTAGAGACACTAATTAAGTAGTGGCATTCGCTCACCATAGCCAACGAGGAACCTTCTGGGTTGAGTTCACGTGTCATTCTTATTGTCTAATGTTATTCTGTATCACTGTGGGCAGTGGTGGCTTGATGGTTAGGGAAGTGCACTTGTAATTGAAAGATTGCTGGTTCAAATCCCCAACCAGCAAGGCACCACTGAGGTACCCTGAGCAAAGTACCGCCCCCAAGCACTGCTCCCTGGGTGCTGAATTAGCTGCCCCCTGTTGTGTCATGATGTCACATATGGGTTAAATGCAGAGGACACATTTCATTGTTGTGTGGTGTGTCAACACTGATCACCGTTTTTTTTTGTTTAAAACCTACAGTAACTGCATGTACTTCTTTAGGACTAGGCTGCTTAACGTTCATGTCACTAATTATTCTTATCAGAATATACATCTATATCCGCAGCTTGTGTGATGGTTGGAGGTATGACCTTTCCCCAGAAACATTGTTGGTTCACATCCCAGGACAGACTTTACTGCATCCTTCCTTCTGAAGGAAGGGGGTGCTTTGCACATAGGGGGCTCTGCGTTCCACCCTGGCATATTGATTTGGGGCAACAGTGTGTGTCTCAGTGGGTTAGGACTCTGGTACCACTGATTATAAAGCTGCTGTGGAGCAAGGCTGACCCTGTACTTGAACCCCAGACTTTGCTCTCTAAGAAGAGCAAGATAGGAGGACACTTGTATAAATGGCAAATAAAGCATCCTTTAATTTGAATGCCATGAGTTTATATGACTGCTGCCTGCTACATAACACTCCCCTAGAAACACGACATCAACATGGATATTACTCTACATATTATTTATTAAAAAGTTTTAGCTGTACGTTTTAACAAACAAAATGTTTAACCGACTCGTGCTTAATTAGTCATAGACCACGTGACACTTGGCCACGTCACGTGATTACCAGAGTGCACGTGCATTCAGCGATAAGGGATTAACTGTCAATTAGCCTTCGTTGCTAATCGCTATTAATGTCACTGACGTTCCGCTTCTGCGTGTAAGTCAATGGAAAACAATGGCGACATTAAATGACATTAATTATTTTTTAACATTGGCATTTATTCTAAATGACTAGCATGTAACAGCTTATAATTACATTAATTTGGGAAACTAAATATTTCCAAAAGCAATTCAGGTAAAGAGCACACGCTCACCGTCATAGGATTTCCAATCAGCAAGACGTAGCCCCCTTTTACAAGCGTTTCTTACGGGTGTTACCTCATGCAACTTAGAAAACAAACAATGCATCCGAAAAAAGGAAATACGGCTGTTATTTATAAATAGGCCTATATATGACAGGTATACAGACAAACCTGAATATTTCCTGTTAGGCAATAAATCGAGGCAGGATCGGTTGATAATGTACTAAGGTGGTTTAAGTGACTCTCGGTGCTAGTATATCCATTAACAAGGGGGAGATTCGTATTATCTGCACTGCTTACTGTTTGCTATAATTACTTTACAGTTTAGCAAAAAAAAGGTGAGACCGGGGCTCCACGCCGCCTCCCACGCCGACTTAATGACGTTACTGTCTATCGGCGGCGTTGGCACCTTCCCTGCATTGTTGGGAGGGCAACAGTGCCAGGGAAATTATATTAAGTAGGATGGTTTTTAGACTATAAAAAATCTTCTTTTTGATCGGATTGATATCCTTTGTAGTTGCCCGCTTCCCCCCGCCATATGCTCGGGGAGCGATAGGGAGCTGACTCCCGGTTTGTTTCCGCCGCTAATTGCCGAGCGCATAGGAGGCTGCGCTCCGCACATCTGTGCGCACCTCTGCGCTACTGTGCCTGGGGCCGCCCCCTTGCCGCCCCCCGCCTCCTAAGGTCAGAAGCAAAGGGAGCGCCCTGCATCCTGGCGTTCAGGCTGCCTGTGTAGCTCCGC
This sequence comes from Paramormyrops kingsleyae, assembly GCF_048594095.1. Taxonomy (NCBI): domain Eukaryota; kingdom Metazoa; phylum Chordata; class Actinopteri; order Osteoglossiformes; family Mormyridae; genus Paramormyrops; species Paramormyrops kingsleyae. The sequence continues at coordinate 34,928,890 of NC_132821.1, read as the reverse complement.
GCTTCGGACCTGCAAGCAGGTGGCGCGGAGTTCGCGCTATAGCGTTTAAAAGTGCCGATGTTTGCCTGAAGGATAACGATCAGATGTGAGGGAGAACCGGAGGGGTGAAGAGAAATGAGAGAAAAGAGGAGCGGAGAGGTGGGGAGAAGTAAGGGAGTGGGTGGGAGGTAAAGAGAACAGTGTAAAGTGAGCTGGCTGGAGAGAGGGAAAAAAAGAGTGAGTGAAGGATGGAAGAGAGGACTAGAGAGCTGACAGGAGAAAGAGAGTGAAAAAGATAAGATGAAGAGAGGAGGAAAGATGGAGAGAGAAACGAGAGTAAGGATATAAGATGTAAGAGGGCTGAGAAGAAGAATGGATGGGACAGCACGAGAGAAGAGAAATAAAGAGATAGAGAAGGAAAAAGTGAGAGATGTGAGAGAAGGCTAGAGAGAGTGAAAATAAATATTAAAAGGAAGAGGCGAGAGAAGCGAGTGGGAGAAACAGAGAGAAAGCTAGAGAGAGAGAGAGAGAGAGTGAGAGAGATGACAGGAGAGCGAGAGAGAGGAAGGTGAGAGAAGAGCAGGGGAGATTGAGAGAGACAGACTCAGCTTCCAACCACCGAGACCAAGCGCCTGGAAGATAAATGAAAGCAGCGAGAAGCGTGTAGCAAGTCAACCAGCGAGTCTGCGGCTGCTCCGCCCGGGAGCGCGGGGGAAGCGGCCAAGTTCAGCCGGGAGCCGTGCACGGATGATGGGCTGAGCTCCGCCCCGGGGGGCACATCTGTCAAAGCGGGGAATCCGGCGGGCGGGCCACCCCTTCACCAAGGGGACCCACAAGACCCCCCTTTACCCAGCACTTTCACTACTCCGGCTCTCCCTGTGCCCTCCGACTAAAAAGGGAGGGAAGTAACAGAAGGAGAGAGAGCAGGGTAGCCGAACGAAAGGGAGGGAGAGGGGAAAAAGGACTTTGACGAAGGACATTGCCCCCCACTCTGTTCAGCGCCCTCCCCCTTTCCAGCTTGGAAGTGTCTCACATCCAGAGCGCCGTCACTGTGCTGAAGCGGAGCGGAGTGGAGTCTTACCGCCGCCGGGAGACACGCAGGAGTCCGGCGCTGCCGAACCGCTTGTGCTTTTACGGACTTGGATCAGGCGCCCAGCGCAGGAAGGGAAGGAGGAGAGAAACTCCGGGGACGCACAGGTACGTGGATGCCGCCCCTAAGCCGGGACGCCCGTGCTCAAGTTCAGACAGATATCTGCTCGGCTGTAATCGGTCTCGGTTCGGTTCTTAAGGAACTGATCCCTCCACCCCACCCTGCCCCCCAGGACAGAATGGGGGGGGGGGACGCCGGTCTTCTGAGCTTTTAAATGTCTTTTCTCCTGCATCTTCCTGCCTCCTTTTCCCACTGTGCCGAGGCTGGTGTCGGAGAATCATTACCGCCGGGGGTGTTTGCCTTCTGCTTCTGAGCGCAGGAGCGCGCTGAGCGCGCTGAGCGTGCTGGGGGGGGGGGCACTTCACGCGCACTTCTCCGTCCGCTGTGTGGGCTCGGAAATCGCGGACGGGCGACCGGCATTTAAACCTTCTGTGGCACAATGAGAGCAGACAGCGGGCTGTCTGAGCGCGCGTGTCCTGTCTTACAAGCTCGTCGCAACTACTTTGCTCTAGTCACCAGAGTGGTCCACACCTCCCCTCCTAAAAGACAGACTTGTTGTCCCCCCTGCCGTGATCGCAAGGACGGAACCGGAGAGTGAGCGAGACCAGGAGGGGCAGTAAAGAGCCGCAGGTTCCGTTCGGGGGCACGAGAGGCGGTGCCGCTAACTGGTGCCCAGCGCTGTGGTGTGATCAGAGGGCATTTTAAGGGACTTTTGCTGTCAGTGGACCCGACGGCACGCCGCGCGGATCGCAGTGGCAGAGCGTGCCAAACGTAGCTGCCGGCCATTTTTCCCGTTCTTAGAAACACCTGGAATGAATGAAGCATGGGGGAGCGTGCTGATCAGCTACCCATCCAGCTGGCAGCAGCAGTGAGATCGACACCTTACCGAGCGCGTGCAGCCAGCGGGGGGCGTCACGGCCCACCCCCCATATAAAAAGACATTGAAGAACGTGAGCTCGCACATTCTCCTTCCCGGCTAAGATGGGGGGGGGGGGGGGGGGGGGGGGTTCAGGTTCTGCCAAGCTGGCATCCACTGCTGATGCCGAAGTTCTCCTTCGCAGTTCTGGGCATAATCTGAGGTGCATGGCTTCATGGGAGCAGAGTGACAGTTGCATGGTCATAGCCTTGGTGATCTGTGTGTGTGTGTGTGGGGGGGCAAAGTTACATTTCAGAGATGTTGATGCGATGCTGCAGGATTGGGGGGTTGTGATCCTGCGTAACTGACGCCCTCTTGCTTGCTGACGCACTCTAACCCTCTTTGTGGTAATGGGGAACCCCAGTAGGTGTGTGTGGGATGGTGGCCATTGCCTTTGATGTTTTATTAATCACCCGTCCTCCTCCAGTGAGTGTGTCTGCTTTTTCTTCTGAATCGATGTATCTGCCATCCACTCCCTCATGCCTAGGCTCAGCCCCTCTGATCTCCACTTAACCACGTAGAGCCTTTTGTTTGCTTGGGGTTGTGTGTGTGTGTGTGTGTGTGTGTGTGTGTGTATTCTGTAATGTGTGTGTGGGGGGGTAACAATGTAGATTTCTACTGATTTCTTTACATACTCTTCCTCATCTTCATGACACTCATCTTTTTTGAAGCACTTAATGAAGTATTTAATTTTTCTTTGGGGCGGGGTAGGATGTTTCCATGCTTACCGATCACTGATATGCAGTTGTGTGCTTATTGAGAAGTGTGCCTCTCCCGGCAGCGGTGTGTGTGTGTGTGTGTGTGTGTGTGTGTGCCCAGTCTCCTCTCTCTGTTCCTCCTGCCACCACCAGCCAAGGGACTGACACACATACTTCTGCGGACCATTAATTGCAAATGGCGAGAGAGGCACATTGATGAGAAGGGTTCAGCAGCGCCGTGTGCCTTTTTACTTACGGTGCGTGCGTCCCTGGAGTGTGGAGTGTGGGAGGTGCAGGCGTGTGGGAATGTGATATCACACAGCACAAGACTCGTGGAATCTGACCAAACTATCTGCATTGTAAACAGTTCCTTTCGTATTTATAGAAATGTGTACACGCTGGTATTTCGTACCTGTTAAATGCCTTGCTTTGTGTTCTTTGAATGAGTCTCACTTTGGCATTCCCTGTCATTCTCCATTGTTGCGTTTCCCATATAATCCCGGTTCAAGTGGATTAGCTCCAGAACTGATTTTGGGCTTTGCTGCTTGTGCCGAGAAGAAGTGAGGATTTGGAACATGGGTCTTTTGGGGAAGCGACTTCCCGCTGTCAGGACAGTATATGAGGGGCCACCTGAGATCAGCAAATTTATAAAACAGCTTTTCCTGAAGGAAGGGATAAACATAGAAAGGGGCACTGGCCCTTTAAAGATGATAAACTATATACTTCTGACTGAAACTAAGAGAACAGAGGAGGATAGTTCAGGTCCAAAAATTAAAAATCCAGACCAATATTTTGTTTCAACCATCCAGCAGAGTACTCAACTGTTCAACTGGTTGGTTGAAACAAAACCTTGGTCTGGATTTTTACTTTCTGGACCTGAGCTAATCTCCTCTGTAAGACACCAAAAAGGGCACATCCCTCTTCAGAAAGCAGGGTTCCTCTCCTAAATGTTTTCTCCTGGACCTTTTACTTAGTTCTCTTAATCTCCATTAAAGCTGGTTGGGCTGCATTGGCCTATGGAACTCGCACGGGACTGATCATCTTACCTTGACATTGCATTCCTTCTCTATAATGAGGAGTCGAATCTTGCTAGAAAGGGCCTGAAACGGGCAATAATTCTCTGAGGCATGCACACATGTTCACACGAACACACACACACACACACACACACACACACACACACACACGTTCACAAGAACACACGCACACACATGCACTCATGTTCACAAGAATGAACACACACACACAAACACAGATTTGTAATTATATCTTTCTGGGGACTCTCCGTTCATTTCCATAGGGAAAACTCTGATCCCAACATGATAACCTTAACCTCTACCCAGCCCTAACCTTAACCATAAGTAACCAAACAAAATACGAGACTTTTGGCATTTTTACTTTTCTGATTGCATTCACAAATGTTTGTGGGGGCCTGAAAAGTGGTGCCCACAATGTCAAAATAACAAGGTTTTTATCACATTGTTGGGGCCATTTGGACCCCTTATTGACTGATTTTTCTTCACTCTTTGGTGAAACTCCTCCAAACCTATTTATCCAACCCCCCCTCCCACACACACACACACACATAGACCATGTCACCTGTACATGACCAGTCAAATTTTGGACCACCTACTCAGAGAAATCTGTTAAATCTGTATTGTAGGCATATCCTATACGTTTTAGAATAATTTGATGTGATGTAAAGACGTCACATTAAAGAATGATTATAATTTGTTGGGGGGGGGGGGGGGGGTGCAGCTGTGTGTGTTGGGACTCAGAAGGTTGCTGGTTCAAATCCCTGGGTTGGCAGCGTTATCCCATCATTGGGCCCTTGAGCAAGGTCCTTAACCCCAGTTACTCCAGGGACTATCTGACCGTGCTTTCTCCTCTACAGCCCTTTCATGAGGTGACCTCCTGGGGTGCTTTTCCAGATGTCCAGGTGGTCCCACATAGATGTTGAGCACTTATTGACCACTTTTTCTTCACTCCCTGGTCAAACTCCTCCAAACCCATTTCTGCTGTGTTTAGGTGAGATGGCCAGGTCATGCTATGCGACACTGTCACTCTCCTTTGTAGGCGGCTTTGCGTGTCCAAACTTTTCACTGGTACCGTAGGTGACACTCAGTCCCAATGATACTTTAATCACTATAATATCAGCAAAAGTACATGGAGCTTCTTAAGTTTTCCCATGTCTTCCTCTCCAATGAAAAACAGACACGCAAGCATAGCAGCCATTTATCCAGAGTCCCTGGAGCAGTTTTTGGGGTTAGGGGCCTTACTGAAAAGCCCGACAGTGATATGATTACTCTGCTCCTCATGGGATTCGACCCAACAACCTTCCAATCATGGCTACAAAGCCACACACATCCCCAATGTCAATAATGCCAGTGCATTTAAAGCAAGCCAAGAAACCAGTATGCCAGCAAGGAACATGCAGGCTCACCAACAAAGAGTAAGAAAGGTGATAAATAATAGGCTCTCATATATTGCACATTTTCAAACATGTAGCATGTAACAGCACGGCGCTCCATTTGAGTGATTTTACGAATCGGAAGGCCCCTAGTGCTGCAATCACGGCGCGTATGTCATAAAACGAGGCTTTGTGGAAGGCCTTCCCGGCGCTCTGGGTGCCCTCCTGTTTCGCGTGCCGTGCCGAGGGTAACGGAGACACTCCCGGCTCCCTGGTCTCCAGCCAGAAAGTGCTGTGTCACAATATCGCCGGGGAAGGGCCTGTGGCTAAATTGCCAGGATAACCACCGCGTGCACCTGTTTCCATGGCTGCTTTTCCAACTTGCCCGTACGCGGGGACCTGCTGAATGACCGCTCGTATTGGCGTGGGACTTAGAATAGAGGCACGCTCTTCCACCGGTTCACAATGCTGGGCCGCTCTGTCCGATTACTTGCCGAGAAATGGCAACCGGCACCGTGTTTTATGCCGTTTTTTTATGCCGCAACAGGCACGTAACCGAGCACCTTGATTCAGAGGCACTGAATTGTGAGGTAGGAAGCTGTTATTGTGGGTGTATTTTTAGCCTGGCCATTAGCAGGGCAAGTCAATGCTAGCTTTTTACACAGAAGCTTGTGTCATAAAGGGCCGTGCCCTGTCTCTGCTGACGGCTTTATGGGTCTGGGCACTGCAGCCCTGTCTCTGCTGACGGCTTTATGGGTCTGGGCACTGCAGCCTGGCCTGGGCAGCGCCAGGCAGGAACGAGGTCATTGTTGAAGAGGAGCGGGCCGTTCTATCTCTTGTGACCCAGATGGTTTTTTTTCCTTCAGCCCATCTGTAGAGAGAGGCCTGTTTTTTCTTGCCTCCTGACTGCTGGCGCTTGATCAGATTTTACTCGAGCTTCAGGATGCCCCCCTGCTCCCCCCCCCCCCCCCCCCACCTCTGGGGAGCAGATAAGGGTCCAGCCATGTCAAGCTCTGTCCGCCCAGTTTTACGAGTTGCCCGGACGCTCGGGACCAGAAAGTGATGCGTTTCTGGCCCCATCCAGCTGAGCTGCACAGGGCTGGGTCAGTTGCACATGCTCCAGCCTTGCTGTCTGGCCCAGTCTTCTGCTCGGTAAACTGCGGGCTCAATCGATTTGGTGCGCAGGTGTAGCAGAACGAGGGCCTTGTGAGGAGCAGGACTCCTTGTCTCTTCTCCCCTGATGCCCACAGAGGTGTTGTGGATGTTACACCAACTCCCCACGCCCTGCAAGCATGGGTCTTAACCCCACACCCCCCCACAGAAACCCCTCACACCTGAGTCACTCTCATCACAGTTTGTCATCTGAAATTTCATAAGATGTGTCCCAGCTCCAGCCACGCTGTGGATGTAGAGGCGCTTGCACCTGACGGGTCACCATACCAGGCGGCAGTAACAATGTAACGCTCCGGGTCCAATGTCCAGCTAACGCTGTTATTTCCTTGGGAGGAACCAGACTCAAAGGGGGAATTACTGCACCGTGCCACGGTTCAGGCTCTTTGATGAATTTACACTTTTCAAAATCCAAACTCAGAGCCCAGATCCCCATGTCTGGTTTGTGTGAGGACACGTCCCTCTGCAGTCCCCGTATGCCCATTGCCAGCCTCAGGACAGCGGGGGGGGGGGAGGGGGGCATCAGCACGGATCAAGCCGCTTTAGTGATGCGTTTTCTTATGGGGGGAGGGTCTGTGAGGTGGAGGAGGCATTCATGGGGAGAGAGCTGAGATCTGGTGAGGCTACGACATCATCTGAGGAGACCCCAGTAAGGGGGAGTCTTTGGGGCTGGGGAGTTCTACCTGGTAGGCACGCCTCTTCATTCGGAGGTTACAAGTTTTGAGGAAACCGGCTGGGCCTGTTCCCTGTCCTTCCCTCTCAGGTCTTTCATCTTCTACCATGTTTCTGTATTGACCAGCTCAGGCACTGCAGCTGTTAACCTTCTGCCTGCTCTGCTGCTGCTGGAATCCTTCCACTTAACACGGTTCTTGATCCTTCAAGAGCCGTGGTGCCTTCAGTCACCCTCCCCTGCTGATGTACCTCACTGGTTCTCGCTGGACTGTCATTGGCTAAAAAGCGGCATTGATTGATGGCACACGCTAATCCCTCCCACTGTGATGTCTGCCAGCTCTACTGCTGCTCTACTCACCTGTGCAGGTGACCTTAATCACAGACTTCCCTTGGATTCATCATCTCATCTTCCTTCACCTGAAGAACGCGATTAGGCTTGTGATCATGCCATAAACCTGAGTGAGCCTGTCACAAGGCCATGTGACTGTAGTGAGGAATGGAATAATGGCCATATGAGGATTCGCTTCTATGTCAGTTTTGCTGAAGCCCTTATAGACTGTTATTAGAAGAGCTGGGACCCACGTATTTGTACCAGCAGCACAATAGAGGAAAGGCTGTTTGTATTGATTTCTAAGGCTAACTTTTGTTGTTTGTTGTACTGAAGCCTAGTAATACCATTCAGTTGGTCATTGACTAGTATTACTAGGTTCTTTGCTCCTGGCCCAGTACTGCTTACACTTGTAGCTGCACTTATGCCTAGTTGACTCCTCTACTGCACGTTCTTTGTAACATTGGAGTAAAGCATCTGCTAAATGAAAGTAAGTGAAATCTGTAGCTCTCATTCATTAGCAGAGCATTCAGGGTGCTACGTGTGTTTTTTATTTACACTGACGCTCACACCCCAGCACGAACACACATGTACAGACATGCATGCTGTTTAATTCCATGAATCCTACGTGCAACGTGTCACTGTCTCCCATCCTGGGGTCTGTGAGGCACGTGGAGGATTAATTAGCGTCAGAGGCTGTAGCGCCATCTTCAGAAGGTTTCACTTTCATTTCTGCGTAGGCCTCTCATCGCTTAGTGGAAGCATTTTCTGTAGGGGGTGCATTATCAGACGGGTCCTTGTTGGTTTCACCTCCCCTTCCTCTGAGCTCCCCCCCATTTTTACATGGAGGCACATCTCGGATGGCTCATCTGCAGCCCTTTTGGAGGGGGGTAGTGTATGAGGTGTTTTCAGATATTGATGGGGCTTAGCAATTTAGGTCTTTTGGGGTTAATCTCAGGATTCGGCCACAGTAATTGAGGTCAATCGCACCTGAACAGCAGCAATGCCGCCTGCGATTAGGTGGGGGGGGGGGGGGTCCCCAAGTGTCTGTCACAGCATTACTCACCGAGGGTCATTTTTAGGAGAAATTGGATACGGGAGATTTGCTGGGCTCGTCGGAAACCTTCAGGAAGAGCAGGCGGCGTTTCGTCAGGGGAGTAGAAAGGGCAAGGCGGCTTTTCAATAAAGCCAGATGGAAATAAATAAAGACGTTTAGAGATGAGGGTTGGAAATACAACATCCCCCCGCGCCCCCCACCCAGTCCCCGTCAGGCGATGTCGCCTAAATGGACCCTCCAGAGTGCCATTCTTGGATCTTTAGGGGCATTGTAGGGAAATTTGCACTTACTGTAATACAGGGAATTTTCATTATCATAGGTGGTTGTAGAGCTATAGACCCAGTTTATTATAATTTTTTTTGTCTCAGCCCACCTGAAAAATAATCCTAAAACCATTTAACGATTATCATGGGGGATCTCTACCCTTTGCGGATTTAATTGTGGAAGCCCCCCCACGCCAACTAGCTTTGCATGGGGTGTCCTGTGTCTCTTCAAGGGGCCAAAGTGTCCCCCATAATTACATTTCCAAATCCTATAATTGCCCCGGCTATTAGAATTTAGTTTCCTGTCCCTAACCGCTTAGAGCTTGCTGGGGTGACTCCGTTTCTCACATACGGACGATGAGCCCACAATGGCCAACGGAGTCTGACATTATTGGGAAGAAAACGAGCAAATAAGTTTCGGTAGAGAAGGTTTCGTGGTGTTGTGCTGCAGGGCTGCATTTGATTCTCTCGCCGTTGTTTCCCAGCTTGCTCTTATATTCCCGTTACAGTCATTATGGGGTATTTTTGTTCCGCTCTATACCACCATAATTGGCATGCCGGGTGACCGTCAAGCCTGGACCGACTGCCGAGCTGAAAGTAAAGAACGAAAGGAGCCTGAGAGCAGAGAGACGTGAGCGACGAGCGGCCTGTTCCGTCTCTGATGCGGAACTCGCGCCGACAGACTCACGGGGCGTACCAGAGAAGCTGCCAGGTGTCTCGGCGCCGCGCTAGGTGACCCGCTCGAGATTTCTTGCTAATTTGCGAGTGAGAACGTGTCTTTGAACCGTCACATATCAGAATGTGTGAAGCAAACACTGAAGGCATGGTATCAACACCACACAGTCTTCTGCAAACCAGCTGAAGCTATCCATCCGTCTCTGCAACCGCTTGTCTTGATCAGGGTCACCCAGTCTGGGCTTGGAGCCCATCCCAGGCAACATAAGGCGCAAGGAAGAGCTGCACCCTGGATGGGAAGCTAGTCCATCATAGGGGACACAGGAGATATACACTCATGCACAGTCACACAAACTATGGACGATTTGAAGATGCTGAGTAGCCTCCCTGCATGCCTGCAGACTGCAGGATGTCCTTTCTGTCTGCCCTGCTCTGCTGCCACACCCACATTCATCCTGTCAGAAGCAGCACCATCACCTACTTGGACTTTGTTTATTGACTTCATTTGACTTCCTCTGCTGCCCCCTGGAGGACGGACTCCCCCTTTGGGTCTGGTTAGGGTTAGGGCTTCCTCTGCTGCCCCCTGGAGGTTGGGCTCCCCCTTTGGGTCTGGTTAGGGTTAGGGCTTACTCTGCTGCCCCCTGGAGGACGGGCTCCCCCTTTGGGTCTGGTTAGGGTTAGGGCTTACTCTGCTGCCCCCTGGAGGACGGGCTCCCCCTTTGGGTCTGGTTAGGGTTAGGGCTTCCTCTGCTGCCCCCTGGAGGACGGGCTCCCCCTTTGGGTCTGGTTAGGGTTAGGGCTTACTCTGCTGCCCCCTGGAGGACGGGCTCCCCCTTTGGGTCTGGTTAGGGTTAGGGCTTCCTCTGCTGCCCCCTGGAGGTTGGGCTCCCCCTTTGGGTCTGGTTAGGGTTAGGGCTTCCTCTGCTGCCCCCTGGAGGACGGGCTCCCCCTTTGGGTCTGGTTAGGGTTAGGGCTTCCTCTGCTGCCCCCTGGAGGTTGGGCTCCCCCTTTGGGTCTGGTTAGGGTTAGGGCTTACTCTGCTGCCCCCTGGAGGACGGGCTCCCCCTTTGGGTCTGGTTAGGGTTAGGGCTTACTCTGCTGCCCCCTGGAGGACGGGCTCCCCCTTTGGGTCTGGTTAGGGTTAGGGCTTCCTCTGCTGCCCCCTGGAGGTTGGGCTCCCCCTTTGGGTCTGGTTAGGGTTAGGGCTTCCTCTGCTGCCCCCTGGAGGACGGGCTCCCCCTTTGGGTCTGGTTAGGGTTAGGGCTTCCTCTGCTGCCCCCTGGAGGACAGGCTCCCCCTTTGGGTTTGGTTAGGGTTAGGGCTTCCTCTGCTGCTCCCTGGAGGACGGGCTCCCATTTGAAAATGCTCTAGACAAATAAAGCTGAATAGAATTGAAGTATGAGATACATCCATGAGTTACTGTTTCCTCCTGTCAGGGGTGAGTTTTATTGGGGTGCTGGCCGAGGCTACATGAATGCAGAGCTGGGAGTCGCCATTGATGAGTGAGACCCGTGAGTGTCGCTGACTGCCAAGAGGCAACACGTACTGAACTAGTTACCATCTATAAATAGAGCCATGCGGGGCTGATGTGACACGGAGCACCATGGCTTGTGTTCATCTTTTAAACAGCCAGAGTCACATGTATCCTTCTGCCCATCATATAAGTGCTTATCCTGTTTGGGGTGGTGGGGGGCCTGGAGCCCATCCCAGGCAGCACAGGGCACCCCAGTGTTAGTCTTTACTGCTATCACTATTTCATACTATCACTGAAGTAGCTGTCGCTATTATTGTAATGTAATAAACCTACCTATTAGGATATATCTAGAAATAGGGAGAAAGGATGCTGTTTGTCATTGGCTAACATAATAATATAATCCAGTGAAGTAACCAATAAGAATTGGCCTAGAAGGTCGTGGTTGGGGTCACACAATAAACCCACCAATCCTGGGGGTCAAAGCCACATTCCTACTCATTAGTTATAGCTACAGTCTTTACAGTTGTATAGCTACTGCTGTTTGCACTGTTACAAAAAATTGTATTTGCTGTCTTGGTGCTGCTCTGGTTATGTCCGCCGCTATTTTTATTTTATTATTTCAATGTAAGTTTACCCCATGGGATGTTTGTGTGGGGTACTGTGGGGGGTGGGGTGTTGAAGGCCAGCAGACTTGTTTATGGGGGCGGGGTGGGGGGGTGACCGCCAAAGGCTCCATCTCGCTTGTCTCTCCCTGGTGTAAAGCTGGGAGCTTCCCTGGAGCTCTGCACTCTTCCTAACGTTTAGCGGGGGCCATTGACGGCATTGAGGTCTATGGAGGTCTATGGAGGTCTATAAGCTAATGCCTTGGACTTCACAAACATCCTCTGTTTATGCCCGGTGATAATCCCACACGGTGTCTGCTGATGCTAACTGATTCACTACAAAATAATTCAAAGTGCTTTCAGCCTGAGACGACCTTCGCAGTAATTACAGATCCTATAAGAGCAATAATGCCAAATAATGCCAATAAAGGTAGCTATTTCAGAATAAGCAGCAGCATTTTTTCGCATTCACGTCACGTTACTTCAAATGAAGGGTAGCATATCTGTGTCACAGAGGCTTGCGATGCGTCCACCTGCAAATCCGTTTCTTACTTTGCTCCTTCAAGACTGATGGTGAGCAAACATCAACTGGCAAAGGGTCACTTCAAAGCTGAATTTGATTTGCTCCCCACCCTGCTGTTTCCCACGGTTCACGAGGATGCGGTCGTTAGTGCACTCCATGTTGCGATGTCGGGCTCGCGTGACAGATCCGGGACGTTCCTCCGAAGTCCGGTAGAGGAGCTCCGCGGCTCCTTTTCCCTTACTCATTTACTCCATTCTTTATAGATTTCAAGCCCATTTGCCTCCAAATCATTTTATGGCACGCTAATGGTGCCGTGAGTCTGCCATGAGAATTCTTTTGGAGGTGATCAGCGGAGAAGCATTCAGTTGAATTATTGCTGACAGTGGAAATCTGCCCCCCAAGCCTGCTGTGCCACCCACGCCCGTCTGTATTTAACACACAGCCTGCCGTGTAGCACTCATACACGCTGAGAGCATCTCCTCCATCTGCACGCCTCACTCGTGGCTCAAAGAGCCGCCCTGGACCCGCTTCTCCAGGACTGCTGGCTGCACCAGTTCCAGCTTGATCCCAGTCCCTAATTGCTCCGTGGGACCGATTAGCTGGATGGGCTCTGACCTTGACTGGGGTTTCGGGGTGAATGTCGGATACCGTTTAAGCGTGCATGAGAGTGCCGGCGAGTGAGGGAGTGTGACTCACTGATTAATGACTGGGGGGCCGGGGGGCTCACCTCGATGACCGCTTTCCGTTTGCGAGGATTAAATGCCACAGCCGGAGGAATCGTACGTATGCAGCGAGGAATGCAGGGCTAAACCGACATGCCTCTCAGCGGATAAACTCTTCCTGTAATGATGAACCAGGTACAGCAAAGCATGGCACTGAAGAGCGAGTGTGTTAGAGAACAGGGCTTCTGTAGGGACTGACCCCGCCACCCCCCGCTGCCAAATGACTTTTAAGAGATTTTGTAAGCATGGGTACCTCAACAATCTGCAGTTATTGATGACCGTTGGTCTAGACGTTCCATGTTTAGTGCATCTTTCTTTGGATTAATTTAGTGTATCTATATATAGCTGTATATCTATCTGTCAATGGAGAGGGATGGTTGCTAATCATAGAGTCTGCTTGTGGCAGTCTGGTCCAGCATGGGGTTCACTTAAGGAGAGCAGTGAATGCAAGCAGGCATCCTGAGTCAATGGGGTGTCGCTCTTAGAGGCAAATGAAGCAGCCTTATAAAACAAGACTATATGCAGTGCTAAGTCCCGGCCACTTTTTGCACTTCATTCAGGGTGATTGTGGGCCTGTGACCATCCATCCATCTCTCCATAACCAGTATAGAGTTGTAGTTGTCCTTGAGCCAGTCCCAACAGGCACAGAGCATGAGCCTCCTGAGATAATCTGGATTGGATGACCATATGTTACCTGTATCACGAGGGTATGATTATTCGTTTGGAAGTTTTAGCACTGGCCAGCAGGGGGGGGGGTAAGCAGGTAGCCTTGTTACCTAACATTACCTGGTTGGGGGGGGTTGAATCCTGCCTCTGTTCTGTGTGAGTGGAGGTTGCATGTTCTCCCCGTGTTGTCCAGGTTTCATCCAGGGGATCTGGCACCTTCCCATGGTCCACAGACATTGCAGTAGGCTAGTATTTCCCCGTCTGGTCCCTGGGGACCTGCAGACGGTCCACATTTTGCAATGTGGGGGCTGTTTTGTGTGGCCCATTCCATGTCTGATGTGGGCCTCACATCGATTTGACTCATGGGGTATATCAGTGAGAACAAAAATATTAACTTTCTGGTAGGGAGGTGAGAGGGAGCAAAAATGTGGAGAATTTGTGGGTCCCCAAGGGCAGGGTTGGGTTAGGGTTAGGGTTAGGGCTTAACACTGCATTAGACTAAGCAGTGTCTCTAAATTGCCTGGAGATTTTGGCTGTGGGTGTGTCCCCTGTGATGAGCTAGCATCCCATCCAGGGTGATCCCCAGCCTTGTGTCCTATGCTGCCTGGGATAGACTCCCGGTTATCTCCCGGATATATGGATATCACCACTACTGCTGTTTTACTCAATGATTATATTAACTCTCCCCTTCCCACCCCAAATCACGTAAACACATGCATGCTCGCCCCAAAAACCCTAACCCTAACACATTGTTAACTTGGGTACGCAGACATATCTGCCATACAGCATTGACGCTAGCAATATTCAGCGTGCTGTGGCATTTCACCCGTGTAAATGCTGCTGTCGTCTGCGACGCGGTAATGCTGACAGACTCATGCACTTTAATGTTCCTCATACTCTTATGCCTAATTCAGTTTTTGCTGTTGCATGCAGTGATTTGGTTCCAAAGCACAGGGAGCCAGATGGAGGCCATTAGGACACTGAGGAATTATAGGACTTTATACATTAGATAATGTTCTTTGATTGTTTGTAGCTAGCTAGCATTCAATGTGAATCAATGAGACCAAAGGTGGCACAGCGGCATTGTGGGTGGCATGGTGGCACTGTGGGCGATGCCGCGACCGCACGCCTCCGTCTCTGCTGTGGAGTTGGCACGCTCCCCCATGTCCATGTGGGTTTCCTCTAGCCCATCCTCTCATCGTTCCCCCTCACAGCCAAAAACCTTGGAGTTACGTGAATCGGTTTCTCTGCAAGTGCATGTGCTGGCTGGAGTGCTATGACCAGTGCTTTCTCATCATGACCCAGTAAGCAGTGATGGATGGATGGATGGATAACGAGACCCATTAAATTCACGTGTTTAACATCCTGACTGACGTGCTTTATTAAGGCATCATTTCACCGAACGTTAAGTGCCGACGTCTATGGGAGGTATGTGTATCATGAGTTCTTCCCTTGGGGGGTGCTATGAATGGGTCAAAACATGCCTGTCACTCACAGACACTAGCAGCCGGGCAGCTCAGGAGCTCTGAGCGACATGAGGTGAGGCCTCCTTCATGATGCTGAGGTGTCTTGCGTGGAAATGAAGCGGACCTGAAGCTCCAGATCAGGATGATGTCTGGTGTTAACGATGCTCTGGGGTGCGGGGGGGCCTCTCGCACTCTTGGCGGTATCTGCTTCTGCCTGCTAGCTTTAGGGCACTCCTTATCTCACCGGAGAGTTTTCACGGTGAGGTCCATCACCACGTTTCACTCGCTTACGGGATTAGAGCAGAGGGCCATCGGTCTCCGCTTCGCCAACCCCCTTCCGGATTTTTATGGCGTTGCTTAGCGGAGTCGATATCAGCAGAAGCCCACGGACATTTCTGGATTAGAGTAATAATAGTAAACAGTGAGCCCAGATGCTTATGCAGATTTCAAGTACAGAGGGTTTCCTCAGTCAGCTTGTAGGTTAATTCAGTTAAATCCTTTTTTTGGTCTCTGTATTTATGTAGAAGAGGAGCACCGGGGTTCAGGCATTTCTCTAGAAGAATTTGTTAGCACTGGGCAGAAGTAAAAAATCCTCATTTCAAAGAGTTGCCATTTTTTTTTGACTGCAGAGTGCTCACTCCTTGATAGGTATGAAAGAGTAACAGACATTCCTCTGTGTGTGTGCTTGAGGAAGTTATCACAAGCCGGAAAATAGCTGTTTATTTTTGAAACTTTCCCAGCCGGGTGCATCCACAATGAGATCGCAGTGCTGCGTGTCGTGTTTAAATGCTATTCGACGTGCTGCTGGGCAGATGGAGCATACGGAGATCCAGCGAAAGAGGAGCGGAGCACGCATGCGCTCCTGTCAGTGCGCGGAGGCGATCCTGCTACTTACGCATGCATGGAATGCTGGGAAAACCTTTTAGCCTGTGTCGCTATTATAGAAGTCATTTGCATGTTTCTCAGACGAGCACTATGGAAGATTAGAGAATCATAAACAAGAAAATCGACAAGCTGTTGCTTCCTGGCTAAATAGAGCAGTAACAATGCTGACACTGTTGCTGTCTAGCATAAAGCACCTGCTGTACAGAGGGCCAGGGCTCTCTTACTGAGGCACCCCCTGCCGCTCCCCCCTGGAGTAGTCCGCACGCACCCACACACTGGTGAAGCCGTCCACAGTCAGCTAAGCAAAGCCTTTTTGTGCTGCGTTGTCGGATGTGGCTTCTCGTCCTGCTTCTGAAACCAGCTGGTGCTTTTCCTACTGGGGATAGGTGCAGCAGGACTCGATCCCGGAAGAATGCCGATGCTATCACGGTAACAGGCTAAGGCCCTCTTAACGAGGCCTGCTCTAGATCTCTATCCAAATCTGCAAATCCCCTCAAAGTTAGTTTATCTTGCATTTTATTGATTGCTTTACAAGTATCCCTGCATACAGGATGACTTAAAGGTACACACTCACACATCCAAAGAGCAGTTTAAACGTGTATCCCTCTTCAGGTCTAAATGAGCTACGGAAAGGTCTTTCCAGGCAGTCATGGTCTCTGTCTATGCAGGCCTTTTATTTAGCATCATTGAGTTATATGGCTGTCAATGCATAACATCCCCCTCGGAGCTCCTCATGCATAAGATAGATGACCTCAGGAAATGTAGGGAGACCACGGCCTGTTGGTGCGACCACAGAGCTATCTGGCAGGATGTCCTTCTTTAGTAACCGATTCCCACTCCTTTCCATTCAGAAGAGTTGTATTGCGCGCTCTGTGTTGTTTCGGAACCAAATTGGTGGCATATCTGATGGAGAACGTTGAAGCGCTGTTTCCCGAAATGCTGGCTTCCTGTCAAAAGATCTAAACTCCGCTCGTGTACCGTTGCTTTAAGGGACGCTTTCAAGGAATTGATGGTTGCCAGGCAACATTTGTCAGATGGGAACATGCAGGTGCCCTCGTCTGTCATCGTGGTGGTTTGACAACTGAATTATGTGAGGTGTTTCGGTAGCTAAAAGCAGACGGTTCTCCACGCCTGCCTCTGTACTCCACATCCTGTGCATAATTTAGCGCGAGCGCTTGCTTACAACCTGGCACTTTCTCTTTTCATGTGCATTACAGCGGATCTGGTAAAAAGCGTAGACCTAAACTGGCGTGTTTCCCAGAAGCCATTTGGTGTTGCAGAGCTCTACGCCATAGAGAGAGCAGACCGTGCGCTTTCCCGTGTCTGGCCTCTGCTGCTAACAAGCTAATTAGCTTCTCCGAAGCGGCTGAATGTAGAGCAGTGTCTGAGGGGAGTATCTCTAGCTGTTCATCTCTTCCCCTCCCTTTCATGGCATCAGTATGTGACGGTAATGTCCTAACATTGAATGCTTGGAGAAGGGGGGTAAACTATAGTTCAGGAATATTTGAGAAAGTGTTTTGATAAAACTTAGTTTGTGACAGGCAGGCCCAGGCGCAAGATGTCCTGAGGCATCTGGTCAGGTGATCGATTTAGCGCACCAGTCCTTATAGAGCACCGAGCTCACTGACGCCTGGCCCAGATGCTGCCCTAACAGGCCTCAGGTCAGCGCACCAGTCCTTATAGAGCACCGAGCTCACTGACGCCTGGCCCAGATGCTGCCCTAACAGGCCTCAGGTCAGCGCACCAGTCCTTATAGAGCACCGAGCTCACTGACGCCTGGCCCAGATGCTGCCCTAACAGGCCTCAGGTCAGCTCACCAGTCCTTATAGAGCACCGAGCTCACTGACGCCTGGCCCAGATGCTGCCCTAACAGGCCTCAGGTCAGCGCACCAGTCCTTATAGAGCACCGAGCTCACTGACGCCTGGCCCAGATGCTGCCCTAACAGGCCTCAGGTCAGCGCACCAGTCCTTATAGAGCACCGAGCTCACTGACGCCTGGCCCAGATGCTGCCCTAACAGGCCTCAGGTCAGCGCACCAGTCCTTATAGAGCACCGAGCTCACTGACGCCTGGCCCAGATGCTGCCCTAACAGGCCTCAGGTCAGCGCACCAGTCCTTATAGAGCACCGAGCTCACTGACGCCTGGCCCAGATGCTGCCCTAACAGGCCTCAGGTCAGCTCACCAGTCCTTATAGAGCACCGAGCTCACTGACGCCTGGCCCAGATGCTGCCCTAACAGGCCTCAGGTCAGCGCACCAGTCCTTATAGAGCACCGAGCTCACTGACGCCTGGCCCAGATGCTGCCCTAACAGGCCTCAGGTCAGCGCACCAGTCCTTATAGAGCACCGAGCTCACTGACGCCTGGCCCAGATGCTGCCCTAACAGGCCTCAGGTCAGCTCACCAGTCCTTATAGAGCACCGAGCTCACTGACGCCTGGCCCAGATGCTGCCCTAACAGGCCTCAGGTCAGCGCACCAGTCCTTATAGAGCACCGAGCTCACTGACGCCTGGCCCAGATGCTGCCCTAACCGGTCTCCAGTGCCCATTTTTTGTCTGTTTTGTTTTTGTTTAAACTCCTGCGTTTGGTGTCACTGAGTCTCTCGGCTTATGAAGCCTTCTCCCTCCTACTCCCTACCAAACTCCCAGTGTCCGATTGCCATCCGGCCTGCGGCAGCCCTGCCCTGTCTGCCGAATAGTCACTAAGGCAGCTCAGGTTGGCAAAGGGAGAAGTTTGATCTTGAAACTTAGACTGAAATTCCAAAATTGATTTTGATTGCCAGTTTCTTCTTCTTTTTTAATAAGACATTTTACACATACCGTGTAGAGCAGCCTGTGGCATGGGACCAAGGATACTGGGACACTTACAGTCTAGTGCAGTGGTTCCCAAAGTAGGGGTCACGACCCTCTGGGGGGTCGTGAGACATTGAGGGGGGGGTCGTGAGATGATTTCCAAGAAATCAAATAATTTTTTTAAAACTATTAGAAATAACATTTTATCAACATTTTAACATATTATATTAACATTTTATCCATAACTAACAAAAGATAAAAACTAGTAGTTAATAGTTACATTTAAAAAAAACATGCAAATTAAAAAGCCATCAGCCTTTCAAATTTCTTTCCGTTTGATCGCGACCCCTGAGGTGATTACGACAGATTAACGACACATCAATAGCGTCAGTTGCAGCAGAATTTACAGAATGTTAAACATTCCGACATGTGCACGTAACGTGTAGGTAATTTTCATCGCTTTATGCTTAGGATATTATTTCTGTTGAAATGAAACGAATGAGAAACAATTAAAAAAAAAAAGTTATATTGTTGTTAGAGCATTGTGTTCTTTTGTGTTGTCATGCTCATGTTTGGATCGATAGGTCTATTGGCGCATGTGCACCGCTGCGCGCAACATTTGTATATTTTAACCACTTCCGAGGATAGTGGGGGTCACGAGTCACTGGCATGGTTATTTTGGGGGTCGTGAGCTGAAAAGTTTTGGAACCCCTGGTCTAGTGCATTGAGTTACATTAATTATCTGTTCTTAATTATATCTGTTAAAGAGTAATCTAATTAGGGCAGTTTTATTGTCATGAAGGAGTCACAGAAAGGACTTCTTAAGCATTGCGGGGAACGGTGCACGTCTCAGACAGAAGCCTGAGCAGGATGGTAGAGAAGGGAGCCGTTTCAGTGCGTCAGTGCTCATGCTCATCAGGAACAGGACTGTGTGCCTGTGATCACATACAGTATCAGCACCGTCAGGGCATACAGCTGGCTCCGCCCATCACTGGCTCCGCCCATCAATGGCCCCGCCCATCACTGGCCCCGCCCCAACAGTCTCTGCCCATCACTGGCCCTGCCCATCACTGGCCCTGCCCATCACTGGCTCCGCCCCAACAGTCTCCACCCATCACGGGCCCCACCCATCACTGGCCCAGACCCAACAGTCTCCACCCATCACTGGCCCCATCCCAACATTCTCCGCCCATCGCTGGCTCTGCCCATCGCTGGCTCTGCCCATCGCTGGCTCTGCCAATCACTGGCTCTGCCCATCACTGGCCCCGCCCCAACAGTCTCTGGCCATCACTGGCTCAGCCCATTTCTTAAATAGATGCAATGAGGTTAGCAAGTGTGTTGGAGAGACCAGAAAATGACACACATAGAGCTGTGTGCGAAAATATAAATTCTGAACATGGCAGAGGGATTCTCCAAGCCCCCTGAGCAGGCAGTGATCCCACAAACAGAAGCCAGCCTCGCTTCTTAGTAAAACTGCAAGACGGATATGTTTGTGTTGGTAAAAATCTTTGCTAAGCAACCGTGGGATCCCTGGGTGGAAGCTGTGCCAGCTTGAGGCTCCCCCCCCACCCCCTTCCCACTTAGAGAGGAGACAAAGGCAGCGCCGCCCCAGAGGGGCTGTGGGGTCATGCCTCCGTGTTGTGTCTAGGTGACAGATGGCCCCTGCGTCAGGCACTGTCCCATACATAATGGTCCGTGCCGGCGACACGTGGACTGGCGCCGGAATGTCATCCGGGCGCGCTCAATTGATTTCCTTTATTAACCAACCAGCACAAAGTGGGTATTTCTGGCCCCGCTGCCTCGTAATCCATATTTAGCGGCAAGGAAGGTGAAATGCTTGTTATTGCTCCTTTTTTAAGGTTATGTGAGGCATGCCGACAGTCGGCAGACGTGTCTGTGGTGCTCAGGCGGGAAGCTACTCTTACCATGTTTAAAGCGACACGTCTTTATTCCTGCTGCCTGAGCTCAGGAAATCAAGCTGTGTGGTTCCAGCCCCACACTGACTGTGAGATCCAGCCCCACACTGACTGTGAGATCCAGCCTCACACTGACTGTGAGATCCAGCCCCACTCTGGCTGTGAGTTACTAGTGCTTGCGAGTTTAATGGAGGTAAGAAAGGAATATGAAGGGAAGCCATTATGGCTTCAGCAAACAGGAAGGGGACACACTGACTGGTATGGAGAGACATTACTGATGGGGAAATTCTCTCTTCTTCTGTCCATCTTGCTCTCCATGAGATACACAGGGACATATACAGATCAGAACAAGCTGGGGGGGTCACGGCGCAGGGTCAGGCAGCACGCAGCGCCCCTGGAGCTGGGGGTTAAGGGCCTCGCTCAGGGGTCCAATAGAAGCACCAGTCGCCCGGCCCTGGGATTTGAACTGGCACGCTTCCAGCCACTAGCCTCGTGTCCTAGCCTGCTGAGCCACACACCGCATACAGGGATTAACATGATCTATGAGAGAGAAAAAAGACTTAAAATATCTGCATGTGAATGAAAGGCCACGGCTTTGCCTTTCACACCAGGGCTGTGTACAGGGGTGGGGTTAGGGTTAGGGCATTGACCCCAACGGCTTTCCCCTTTCACACCAGGGCTGTGTACAGGGGTGGGGTTAGGGTTAGGGCATTGACCCCAACGGCTTTCCCCTTTCACACCAGAGCTGTGTACAGGCGTGGGGTCGCAGGGACAATGACCTCAGCTGGAAGCTGACTAGTGGCCTACCTTATCAATTGCCAATTCAGAACTTAATGGCTAAATATAAGGCCCGCTTCGCTGCATGATATGGCCCCTGTAAGTCCTCCAGCTTGAAAAAATCGCAGAATTGCCCCTGCATCGTACAGCCCTCCCTGAGAGCTGAGAGCGGGGCGCTCATAGAGGGTAGCAGGGCATCGTACAGCCCTCCCTGAGAGCTGAGAGCGGGGCGCTCATAGAGGGCAGCAGGGAATCGTACAGCCCTCCCTGAGAGCTGAGAGCGGGGCGCTCATAGAGGGCAGCAGGGAATCGTACAGCCCTCCCTGAGAGCTGAGAGCGGGGGCTCGTAGAGGGTAGCAAGGTTCTCCTGGTACTAGGTGGTAGGTAGTATGAAAGTTTCGTTCTCCACATCAGCAGCTGGCCGGGTGGCTAAGTGTGGGCTCTGTGCTTTCGGATCGCGCTTCTCGCCTGTTCCTGTCTTCTCAGTGCTCCCGTCTCCTCCCGCAGTCCAAAAACCCTGCGGTCCAGTTAATCGCTGTCTTCCAGTTTCCCTTAGTGTCCCGCTGTGTTATATTCCATCTAGGGTGTTTTCCTGCCTTGTTCACTATGCCTCACTGACTCAGGGCTGAATAAGCGATAATGGAATATGTATGGATGGATGGATGAATGGATGGATGGAACAAATGTATGTATTTGCCCCTTTTCAGCCCTGTTTGTGCTGAGGAATTGGCTCATTCTCTTGATATTCAAGCCGACCCCCCCCAGCACTGACCCTCTGGAATAAAATGACCGGCGAGCAGAGTGTTGCTCGTTTTGCAAGGCTGACGTGACGTGCCTGCTCTTATCTGTCTCTCTCGGACCCAAGATGTCAGGGCTGATGTGACAGTGTTTGACGATACAGACAAATGCTCTTTGTTGTCAGCGACACGGGCGACTCGAGCAAAAGGCGAATGAATTACGGACTCGCTGCATACTGTCTGAATGGAATATGGAATATGGAATATCCTCCTCCGTATTTGATGTGAAAAGGCGCAACGTTGGCTTAAGTAAAGCCAACTTTATTCCAGGTCCAGGGTGCTGTATTCTCCTTCAATCCAGGTATTATTTGTATTTGATATTGTTGCTGGTCCTGGGCTCATGCGCTGATTCTCAGTATTTATAGAAACAATGTACACTAAAGAAAGGAAGCTGAAAAAATAAAACTGATCAACTAAACAAGCAGACAGATAGATAAATATTTCTGTCAGGTGACAGAGGGCATGGATGTTTTACGGGTTTACCCCCCCACAACACTCATCTGTAATCAGTTACTAATTAACAGTTGGCAATAGAACCCCCCCCCCCCCCCGCATTGCATTATGGTACTGTACACACGGAGCACTCCATTCTGCCTTGTTTACATACTGCAATGACTTATGGGTAGCATTGTATGCGAGGATATGAATTTAAATAGCACTGCAGGATGTTGGATTCAGGGAATACAGCCGGTGTGTGAGGATAGGGAAGAGCTGAGCACAGAGCAGATGACACCATCATAACTTTGGGCACTGTGGGGTTAATTACAGCATCTGTCTTTGTTTTCAGGCAGTTTTGGTAAATTCTCCTTAGAGCATTCAGTGTCTGTTGGGATGGGAGGGAGTGCTGCCTTTCCCTGGACTCTTACAGGGGTTTGATGATGATGATGATTATTATTATTATTATTATTATTTATTTTGCTGGCTCAGGCCATCCTCTCCAAAGTTCATTCATCTATGTAAGAGCCCCTCCAGCCGTGGGCTGGATAAGCCGCAGGAAGATGGGTGAGAGGCCGCTGGTGTTTGGTGATTAGAGACTTTCAGTTAGATCATTGCTGGGACCTTTTCTTTGTCTTTGCTCACTTTCCTGGCTTCTCTGTGACGTCTCAGATTTACCGATCACACAGCATTTTTTGACAGCATGCATTTTTAATGCGTGTACTGTATGAGCCTTGCGGCTTCCTGGCGCGCCTCTGAAGTGGAAACGGAGCGACTCCGCATCTTTAAGTGCAAAGTAACCCTGTGTGTGGGAGGAAGCCATTTCCTTCATAATGTGGAATACAAAACTTTGACCAACACATTACTGTGTCGCAGGTGAAGCCATTAGCTTTGATGCCTCTTTTGAATGACTCCATTTATATTCTCATCGCCCGACGAGAACACAGCTTTTCCAGGGGCTGATATGTAAGTATCAAGTGCTGGCCAAGCATTTAGACATTCAGGTCCGTGGAGATGAAAGAACGGTATTATGTCCCTGGTTCAGCACAGAAGGGTCGTGTTTATCACTGTTTATCACGCTTAGCTTGTGATTCACTTGTGATTCCACTATGCTGGAGTTTCATCTGACCTGAATATGAAACAGACCCTATTCTCACACTTTTAATAAATGTGATTTTCCTGAGCTTGCAATGTGTTTGAAGGATGTCTGTACAGAAAGGTATAAGATGTCGGGTTAAAACTACCAGTCAGGCTGAAGACACCCAATGTCCTGGGTACTGGGGAGGGTGACACTACTGCCCCCACCCCCATGATATTTAATCATGCTCTTAATAGTCTGTCTGCCTCTGCGTTAAGCAGCCTCCTACTGTAGCTATGGAGCGGCAGACCCGATGTGCCGAAGTGCCAAGAGGCCACTATATAACTTCACGCTGATTTGTGCTGCCGCGGAAATGGAGTGGAAACACTCAAGATGAAATGCGTGTCACAATATTGCTTCACGCCGCTGAATTGCCCAGAGCGCGTGGCTGTGTGCGAGCCTATGGCTGGTGATAGACTGGCATTCTGGGAATTCCCCTGCCTTGTAGCCTCTGCTTCCTGGGATAGGCTCCAAGATCACCTATCCCTGCATCGGCTGAGTGGTAATGGAATTCTGAGAATTCCACACATTTCAGGAAAATCGTTTGGGGAAGTATTTAAAAAGGCTGATATGATGTTGTCTTACATCTCTTAAGTCAAGGGAGGTGATGCTAAGATTATACAATTCCTTGGTAAGATCCCACCTAGAATATTGTGTGCAGGTTTGGTAACCATACCTTAAAAGGACATTGCTGCCTTGGAAAAGGTTCAACCTAGGGCTACAAGAACGATTCCAGGAATGTCTTATGAGGAGAGGTTAGCTGAGCTGAATCTGTTCAGCCTCGAGCAAAGGAGACTAAGGGGGGACATGATCCAGGTATATAAGATTCTAACAGGTCTGGTTGCTGGTCAACCAAATAGTTATTTCAATTTTAGTATAAATACAAGAACTCATGGCCAAAGGTGGAAATTAGCGGGAGAACATCTTAAAATGGATTTGATAAAACACTTCTTCACACAATGTGTAATTAGAGTATGGAATAGTCTTCCTGTTAGTGTAGTGCAAGCTAAAACCCTGGGTTCCTCTGTGAGCTAGATAAGATTTTTTTAAAGTCTGAGCTATGAGTTGAGTTCTCCCCAAACTTGATGGGCCGAATGGCCTCCTCTTGTTTGTAATTTTTTTATGTTCTTATGAAAGATGGAAGAATGGATGAATGAAAGGATAAATGGATTGATGAATATATGGATGGAATATTGATTCAGCTGAAGTTCTTGGCTGATTGGAAGAATCAATGGGGCCTCAATTCTGTCTGTGAGATGTCCACCTTGCAGCCAACCCCAGTCACTCATAGGGGATTTTCTCCCCTAATGCCGGGCAGCTCCTGGTGCCACAGGGCCTGTCCGACCGGGTCTACATTTCTGGCCCAAAGCACGCCCATCAACGGGCACAAATGAGCCCGTCCTCATTAGACTGGCCACACTCATGGGCTAACAATTAAGGGGAAGGTACCTCTTAATGGGTCTTGCATGTTCCCTGCAAATCTTTCATCAGTCCTTCCCAGTAATTGGGAACAGTGCAAACGGCTGTGTTGTATATTTTATCTATGAATATGCTGACACTGTAGCCGTAGAGGTGACTAGGGAACTCTCAACCCTGTCCGTTTTTGAGCTTTTTTCTATCCCTTTGATTTTAGGCTTATTACATGGTATGTACATGAAGTAGCCACATATGCTGTATGTGTTTGTTTTCAGGACATTCTTGTCTACTCAGATATGGCATAATTTCATGTGTAAATGCTGACAGTCTTGATATAACCCATTGTATGAGGAAAGACTTCTTTCGCGTAGTGAAATTTCTCAATTTTTAATGTCATCTAAAATAAACATTTGCAGGCACTACAAATATAAATTTATAGATTCTGAGATTAGAGTTTCATTAGGGATCTTTCTATGGCTTAGTATTGTGAAGGAATACATAGTTAGTGCCAGGCGGAAATGAATATATATATGCTATGATCAGTAAAGTGAAATTTGGGTATGAATCTCTGAGTCGGCATTTTAGCCTCAAACAGCAATCCAATGCTGTAGCAAGTCATTGTGCTCACATACAGGTGTTCCAACTACATGATGGGTCCGTTTTATTTCCGAGCTCCACATCAAACATACACATACAGACTTTTGTGAATAAATATTCCGAAAATATCAAGTAATTGTCTTTCTAATAAATAGAATGCTGCATTTTGTTGTCATTTCTAGTAGAACTCTGGCTCATTTTTTAATCTTTTCCTATCTCTTTATTTATAGGCTTATAATAAATGAATTAGAAAATAAATATTTTTCCCCCAGAAGAAGGGTAGCATGTTGATCATTGTGGAAGCCAATATGCCCTTTGTTTACCATCTAATGTGAATAATGTTGATGTTTCCTGGATTTTTAGGGGTGTGTTTTGGTGGAAAATGTTTAAAATATATGCCTCATCGCACACAGGATTACTCTGGATTACTTTAGCGTGCAAGGTTGCAACTTGGACGACTGGATCAAGTAAGTTCTCTGGATTCCAATGATACAAATCTATGCGTTATACCTATCCACAAATCTGAGATTACCGTGTTCGCAAATCAATGCATTTTGCGTTTGTTGGGTTCTAAGAGTTCATTTTTGAAGCATTTTTTTTAAATTACAGATACACAGCCTTAGAGCTTTCAGAATACTTTTTACTTAGCAATTAGTTCAATAATGGGATTGAGAGCTCAGCCTTATAGCAGAAGCCTTTGTGTGTTATAGCTGTTAAACTTTGAATCCCGTGACCCAGGGGATCTTAACTTCTTAAATGTCAAGGCCATTTCAGTTCCAGGGCTGTTCCATTTGTTTGGGGGGGAGGGGGGATCTCTACCCACTGAAGGAGGAAAAGATGTCCTGTTTGGATGATTCTTTCTGTAGAAGATCACTGTAGAATTTTCTTCCTTTTGTCCATAATTAATGCTGTTGAAATTGCATTGAATTGGTTTGTTGCTTTTCCATGCTCACACTTTTAGAGCTCCCCCGGTGGTGGTTAAAAGGAACACTTAAAGTGAGAGTAACGTGTTCTTTTCTGATTGAGTTGGGAGAGTCAGTCAGAGATGCCGCACTGGCACTCCTGTGGCACAAGGTCACACTGAGGCCAGGCGTGCTGAGCCAAAAGCTCAGCGCAGACTCGCTGGTTGGACTGCAGGGGGCAGGATGATCAGCTTAGCAGTGAACCACACTGAAGATGCGGTAGTGTGAGAGGAGGCTTTTTGGATGCGTGAGAGGAGAATATGAGTCAGCAAGAGCTGGAGGGTGAGTCAGGCACATGCTCCATGTAGAGTAACTAAGGTCCTGTGTAGGGTGACTCGGGTCAATGTCCTGCGTAGGGTGACTCAGGCACATGCTCCATGTTGAGTAACTAAGGTCCTGTGTAGGGTGACTCAGGTCAATGTCCTGCATAGGGTGACTCGGGTCAATGTCCTGCGTAGGGTGACTCAGGCACATGCTCCATGTAGAGTAACTAAGGTCCTGTGTAGGGTGACTCAGGTCAATGTCCTGCGCAGGGTGACTCAGGCACATGCTCCATGTAGAGTAACTAAGGTCCTGTGTAGGGTGACTCAGGTCAATGTCCTGCGTAGGGTGGCTCGGGTCAATGTCCTGCATAGGGTGACTTAGGTTACTATTTCTTGAAAACAATGGATGTTCTTCTATGAGACCTGTAGAAACTAGCATTTTACTTGCACTTTTGTACATCTGTCAGCCATAGAATGAAGAGTTATGGTGTATCTTTACGGACTTCCATGTGGAAATTCTCTGCACGGTCCATTTCTGGGGATAATAAGCCAGATATTTTCTAAAGACATATCCTGCCAAGGTCATGTTGGTCTGGAACCCAGCCAGCGAAGCAGTACCCAGGTAGCATGTGACATATGGATAGCAAGCAAGTCCCGTACAGAAAGCTAACATCCAGTGACACAGTGCCTTATGCAGTAAGGTAAACGTAGGGCCTCCTGCCTTTGGCTCGTAGGTGAAACTCAATGAACCCAATGGAAACTTGGCGCAAAAATGAGCAGATCATGCAGATTTGCCCCCCTTGCGGTGTGGCTGGTCTAATTGAAACGGCCACCGCTGGAGATGTGAGGAGATAAGCTTCCCGCTGAGCCCCCTGTCACCCCTGTCTGAGATTATGTTTTTAATTTAATAAGCAGGAATATCTGTCTGAGATGTTTCTCCTTCATCCAACAGCTTAATTAGTTGGAAATTTGCTTTTTTTCATTTGTAGACATTTACTGTATTGCTTAGTTCTGTCCGCGGGGATAGGGGGTTGAAAGCGTTTGAGTCTAGGTGCCCAAGGGTCCAGCTGAGGTGCAATGCTCTCTGGGGTCTTCATCTCCTGGTTCCATGTCAAATTTGTGTCACAGTGGTGTGTCATGTCTATTTCCCTCTCCGTACAAATAGCTAAAACGAAACAATTGCAGGCTCCTTCCTGAAGCAACCAATATCAATTCAGGTCAGTTCAATTCATTTTTATATAGTGCCTTTCACTCCAAGTCACCCCAAGGTGTTTTACATGGGTGTATTGTGATACATTCCTTAATCTTTTATACAATCAAAAATCTGTCTGTAATTCTGTTATATTATGGATAGATGAATGGGAATCATTTTGGCAGTAGGGAGCCTGTTGAAGGAGGCAGTAGCCCTATTTTCACTCTCATGCTCATCTAAAAAGCCTGCAATCTCCTTTTCAAAAGCACATTACTGAAGGTGACTTCCTGGTATCAACATAAGCACAACAAGCTGCAGAGGTTAATCCTGTTACATGGTCGTTCAAGGTGATGTCCGCTTGTCTGCCTGAGGAAGCGTGCCCATCTTAATGATCATTTTAAACAGTCAAGGATCGTATGCAAGGAGGTTGATCCATGTTTTGATCTTTGATATTTAAGCATTGATAACTTCTAATTGCATTTCAGATGTTTTGAATATTCTAATGAATATATTTTTTTCTAATACCGAAAATGAGTGAATATTTACAGACGTGGGATGTCAGCAGCAGAAATAACTGGTTTTAAAATTATATTTAAGGTAGTTCAGTGGATTACTTTTGAGTTCTATTTCTTGTTTTAGTGATTCATGTTGTGCTGCATATTAATAGTAGCTAAACGGCCATTAAGGACAATTTTTGACTAATGAACAGCCAGTGGCCTCGGGGTATTCAGATTCAGGGTAGCTCTGAAGGCTGACTTAGCTGGATTCTGAAGCATGTTTTGATAGCAGTAACAGACATTATGCAATTTAAATGTCAACTCTGTGTTCTGTAGCTGGGGCTGCTGTTCAAACTACCACAGACAAAGGAAGTTTTTGAATGAAATGCATAATTCTTTAACACAAAATCTCGTGATGCTAAATCATGCTAGGTGACTAATTAACAGTTGTTATGCTTATTAATTTTGAGGTGAGTAGAGAAATACGGTTAACTTAAAAGACAGAAATATCTGAAATGTTCCATCTTTATGCAACATTCTTTATATGAAAGTCTTCTATGCATTCAAACCATGAAAATATCAAGACTGTTGTTGTTTCTGTTTCATAAACATAGCCATTTCTTTCCACGATCATGTCACATAAATTGCAGTAAGTATAATGGCAGGTATGGATGTGAACTTGCAAAACAGGTTTCTGTTGAAATCTCAGGTGGCCTGCTGTTGTACCCTTGGATGATTCTGGGCAGGCTCCCACTCACACTGCATCAGAACTAGGCGCTATGATATTCACTCTTCATCCTGTTTTTATTCATATATTTTTTAATTTATTATTAACTTTTCTCCTTTATTTTTGGAGATAAAAGTAAGATTCTCCTGCCATGAATTTTATTAACAAACTCAAACTGAGTTGGCAACATAAACACATGAATTTCTGTAGCAGATAGTTTTGTCCAAAGAGACGTATCAGTGGAGATGGGGCTTGGGACAAATGGGGCTTGGGGTCTTGCACAAGGGCCCAGGGATGATAATATTATCGCACAGGCTTAGAACCCACATGCTTCCAGACATGTATGCATCAATAACTGCCTGTGTGTGTGTGTGTAATATATATATATATATACTGTATAATGCATGTAATACATTTCCTTATTTAGCTGATGTGATGCAGTGGATCATACCACTGAGAGAGCAGGGCCAGCTGCTCCTTGAAGCAAATGGGGTTAACAGCTTTGCTAAAGGGCCCAGCAGTGATATCAGTCTGCAAGCCCCAGGATTCGAAACAGTGACTTTCTGATTATGGACACATTGTCCTAATGTGCGAAGACACACACTGGCCCCTGTATATGTCACTGTCACAGACCCAATAACGACATTTCGGTCAGCATACATGCTGATGGTCCCATAGGATTATAACATCGCCTAGTGACAGCGTAGCCGTCATAACGTCACAGCGCATTAATCGTGTGTCTGTGGCGATGCTGGTGTAAACAAACCTACTGTACATCACATACAATTATGTAGAGTACATACTACTTGATAGAATATCTACTCTGAACAACTATGTTACTGGTTTATGTATTTAGTGTAGTTTTATCATCACTTTAGAGTGTTTATATAAAGTTTACTATAGCCCAGGGGTGTAGTGGGCTATACCGCTTATGTGTGTGCTATACAAGTACTCTGTGACGTTTGCATAATGACAAAATCCCTTAATGACCCATTTCTCAGAACAACCCCATCGTTAAGTGACGCATGACTGTAAATGGTTACACTGAGTTATAAAGTAGTTAGAATGAAAAGGTGTGAATGAGATTCGTTACTCTCAAGTGTGGACTTTCCCTCGGTCTGCCTGCAGTTGCCCTGTTACCCCACATCCAGATGCTTCCTGAATGAGACACAGCTCTCCGCTGCTCCCGAGTGCCGAGATACCCGCAACATCTGCATGTGCAACATCTGCATGTGCAACATCTGCACGTCACCATGCGATGCCTGTTTATTGGTCTCTACCACTAACCCACAACTCCGTAAACACCTATTATCATTGATGCGCTGTGCAACATTCTGAGAAGGAATCGCTGTACTGGAAGCCAATAATTAAAACTTTTATCCAAATCCTGAAAAGTAATAGAAAGTATTAATACAGCCGTGATTAGACAGCCCTGGGAAGTACGACTCTTTCTCCTCTGTGGATTCTGCCTTAATCAACGCTGTTAAGTAAACAGAATTCGCTTTAATGTAGCTTGATCTGCTGTGATCTGTGCTGATCCTTCAAAGCTCGTCTGATTCATCCGTTTGTTCTGAGTACAACGGCACTCGCAGGCCCAATCTGACCCACTAAAGCCCACCGTAGCCAACATGCTGGAAATAACTCTGTCCCAAAAACCCATTTGTGAAAAATTGTTTTGATAACATATAAAATGGTTCTGCGGTATGAGCACTACAGAAGGCGTCGGCTTGGAAAGTTGCACGGATATTTTTGTTCATGGATTTATAACAAAGTCAAGCACTGGATCTTGCAGGACCCTGAAATGCATTGTGCAAGACCCCCCTCTATATATAGAATGGACATCATGCCTGTGAGAAATGGATATTGTTCTGATTAAAATGCACAACCACACCTGTAATTCTGGCCTGGTAGTGCAGGGTAGCATAGTTAAGGACATGCACTAGTAACCTGAGGGCCTTACTTAACCTAAAATATTCACTTGCATAAACTAGGTCAGTGAAACTGAAAAGCACACATACAACATTAGGTTAGCAGCTCAGTTTGCACGTCACCTACTGTTTTGGTGTTTAAATGCAATTTTCATTGACTTTTAATGGGTCCTTAACTCTCATTAGCTTCAGGGACCGTCTGACCCTGCTTTATCTCACAAAATGTACATTCCTTTGGATAAAAGTCTCTGCTAAATAAAATGTAACTGTTCTTAGGCTACAATAAAAATAACAGCAGTAGTAAAACTCTCACCTGTGAATTAACCAGCCGACGTTACTGCTGCAAGCTTCGCTTCTCCGACGTTCTCGTAACAGCTGTGCGAGAATTGCTGAAAGATGAACTCCATATAGACCATATGGCGGACAAGTCGCACCTGTTCTGAGGATGGGAGACACCATCGGTCAGAGGTAGAGAGGAGAGCCGTGCACGGAATTCTCCACCAGGCACGATTAGACGACAAGCTGTCTGCTTAGCGCTTGCGGAGAGAGACGGCAGAGAGACGATGAACATAGAAGCTGATCACACATGATTCAGACATGGTTTGGCCAGTTCTGAGGCCTAAGCTGACCCTCACAGCCTCCTGATTGGCCAGTTCTGAGGCCTATGCTGGCCCTCACAGCCTCCTGATTGGTCAGTTCTGAGGCCTATGCTGACGCTCACAGCCTCCTGATTGGCCAGTTCTGAGGTCTATGCTGACCCTCACAGCCTCCTGACTCTCCCCCCCGGGATGGTGTGTCCCCCCCCCCCCCACCGCCTGTGCTGGTGAGGTGTTTATCCAGCACTCTCCAGGGCCAGCTACGCTCCTCAGCCTTCCACAGAAAACATGAAGTGCTCAGTCTGTAGTGCACAGTCACAAAAGCCTGCAGACTATTGACCACTTACAGAAATTCAGTTAAGCATCAAAAATCTACCAGGAAAAAACAAAAAAGAACAGTGGGTGTTTTAATGTATATGTGAGCTCATAAATCTAAAGGCCAGCTACTGAAATGTCCAGCTCTCAAAGTAAAAATCTCTGCCCTACATCCATCCATCCATCTTCAGTTCCACACACATCCAGCAGAGGGCCACAGTGAACCTGGAGCCTATCCCAGGAAGCACAGGGCCAGTGGGTGGGGGACCGGGGGGGCATCTTAAGAGGATAAAAGATAAAAGAAGACTGGTCACTGACTTCTTACTACTATGTCCACAGAATATATTGTTTCTTAAAATTCACAATAATGATGGCTTTGATTCTAGTATTCATGCACTTCTGGGAACTGCTAAAATTCTGTTAGTGTCACATGCATTCATTTGGGAAAATGGAGGGTGGTGGGTGAGGGGGTACTCGGGGCCAATGTCACAGGACAGCAGTCCATCAGCGGGTGCGTATTGCCACAGTATAGGGAAGGAGCAAAGCGGGATATATTTGCACATTACAATGGGCCTAATATCTCCTGTTTCGGCCTGGGCTGAAAGCCCCACTTATCCATCTGATTATGGGGTCCTGCCTTCTGCAGACAAACGGCAGAACCACTGGGAGTCAAGCCTTCAGTTACACAGCCTGTAATTTATGGAAAAGTCAGCCTGGTAAGGGATGCCCCTCTGCTCTCACTATTGAAATGCCACCCAAGGAAGACAGCCTACTTTATTACTCAGCTTTACTCTGGCCTGTTTTCATTTGGTTTACTCCAGTCCTTTAGTCTGGCTTATTCTGGCCATTTTCATTTTGGTTATATCTTGTCTGTTTTAGTCTGATTTACATAGGCCTGATTCATTATGGTTGCCTTGCCTGTTTTGTTCTGGTTTACTTTAGCCTGTTTAAGTCTGACTTACTCTTGTCTGTTTTCTGTTTCAACCTGGTTTACATTAGTCTGCTTAAGTCTGGCTTACTGTTGCCTGTTTTGTTCAGGTTTGTGCTGGCCTGTTTGTCTGGTTTACTTTAGCCTGCTTACGTCTGGCTTAATCTTGCCTGTTTCGTTCAGGTTTTTGCTGACCTGTTTCTGTCTGGTTTACTAATACAGATTTCAGATCTATGGCCATTTGTTTATTCTCTCTGCTTTGTTCAGCTTCCAGCATTTTTTCTTCCTGCTGTCTTTGTTATATAACATTACATCCTTTATTAATTTATTTGTGTGTTGTAAGTGCTTGTGTTAAATGACTTTAAATCATAGATTTACTTATGAAGCTTATGCGACAGCCTATCTATTTATCTACTGTATGTAGTTTAACTGCTTTTGTTGAATGCCTTTACAGCATGCCTTTATTGATACAGCTTACCTGCTTTTAAGTCACATAAGTAAGTCACATAACATCCTTTATTTATTTGTGTGGTTTTGCTGCTTTTTTAAATGGCATCACATACACTATTTTCTTGTGTGCAACTTCTGCTTTTGTATAATGACGTCACATCCTCCCTTTATTTATCTGCGTGGTTTAGCTACGTATTTCAGTCATGCTGTGAACTGATTGAGGAGCGGAACTGGTACCGACGTTTGCGCGCTTCCTTTATGTATCTCTGAACTTCAACGTGAAACCTTCCACAGACCTTTAGGCACAAGCTAATGAAAAGCGAAGCATGAGCATGTGCAATCAGCATATGGCTTTAAATGGGCATGCGTGGCGCTGGACGTGAAGAGATGAGGCAATGCGTAGCCGTGTCGACAGTGAACAGCACTTCACGGAAAAGCCTTTTTGCCATTTGTTTATCCACCAGCTTGCAGGATTGCAGCACTCTGGTGCAACTCCACTTTGCAGCAAAAGAAAAAGATGCTATCTGCACGTTAATTGAAGTGGGTGTTAGATTCATTGGCTGGAACCCCAAGACGCCTTACGACAGATTGTGTGTGTGTGTGTTTTTTTTTTTCTATTTTTACGTGATTTATTTGTTTTTTTTGCCAAAGTCAATGGAGCAGAACATTGGCATCACAATTCCTGTGTAATCCTGTGCAGCAGAGGTTACTGTGCCTTTGTCTGTTTGTTATGTATGTGGGAATAGCAACAAATGTCGCTGTTATGAAATTCCATTCGACTTGTACTCTGGCTATTTGTTGCATTCTATAGATGTCATGATGAATCACTACCCAAGTAACTTTCTGGGTGATTTGTTTTGTTAGGGTATCCGTACCTAATGGTTACCCTATTGTTTGGTGGTTAACCCTTCTCATTGTGTGAATAAGCTTATACTCCACTGATGTTGCTTCCCATGACGCTCAGCACATATAGTACTTCTGGTGGTGTTTTCTCATGCCTTAACTGCACATGCATACTCTGTGTATACTGTAAGCTGCACATGCATACTCTGTGTAAGCTGCACATGCATACTCTGTGTATACTGTAAGCTGCACATGCATACTCTGTGTATACTGTAAGCTGCACATGCATACTCTGTGTAAGCTGCACATGTATACTCTGTGTATACTGTAAGCTGCACATGCATACTCTGTGTATACTGTAAGCTGCACATGCATACTCTGTGTAAGCTGCACATGCATACTCTGTGTATACTGTAAGCTGCACATGCATACTCTGTGTATACTGTAAGCTGCTTTGTCACAGAAAGGATCTTCTAAGCCAAGGAAACCTCAGCGTAATGTAAGCGGTTCCACTGAGGTGACAACCACCTTTCCCATCCCTCTGTACCAGTGTTTCTCAGTCGGTCCTTGGGGACCCACAGACAGTCCACATTTTTGCTCCCTCCAAGCTCCCTGCCAGATAGTCCACATTTTAGCTGCTGGAGCTGGGAGGGAGCAAAAACGTGGACTGTCTGTGGTTCCCCGAGGACTGGATTGGGAAACACTGATCTATATGCTCTCGGATGTGACCGTGACTGTAGGATTTTTCATACATGGCCTGGAGGAGCATTGCGTAGCAGGATCCCAAAGATTGCTGGTGATGATTCTGGGTCTCCTTACCTGGAAGATTAATGGTAGAGGGAGCAGGTTTGGCTCTTTGGGCTTCAGGGGAAACTGTAGTTGTCTTTTGTTCAGCCAGTGCGACGGATTGTTATTGTTCTTTGTCCAGTTATTTTGATTTCTCCATTTTTTTTTGGTTTCTTCAAATGCCATAAAAAGTAACGATAATAAAAATAAAATAACCTGCAAGCCTCCAACAACGTCTCGGCACGCGGTTTGACACGCGGCTGTGGGAATGAGTTAAGCTACGTCTGCAGTGGCATGCCTTGCCGCTAACGAGCTCCACGATAACGACACGCGCCACGTCAGTGCAGGACACGTCGTTCCCACCAATATTTCATGCCGTGCTCTCACCTGTCATTCATGAACCATGAGGGCATATAGCGGGGGACTGTCATGCGTGCCTGACACCCCGGCCGGGCTTGTCGTCACGCCTCCCCCCCGCCCCCAATGTTTCTGATGTCCGTAAATAATTGGAGACGTGTGCGGGGGAGAGGGGGTACACAGGCAGAGAGATGGTACAAGGAGATGGCAGGACGCTGTCATTGAGATGTGCTGGTCTGGGGGATGCAGCCAGGAGGACCTGCTGCTCAGCTGATGCATGAGTTAGGCAGATACAATGCAGATATAATGCATATACAATGCAGTTTGGCAGCAAGGACTGCGATGGACTGGTATAGAAGAGCGACGGCAGAGATATGCTATACCACATGCTCTACCACTCTGGTAAAGAGTTGAAGGATCAAGGATTTTTCTTGTATGTATATGTGTGTGTATAACTGCCATATATATATATATATATATGCATGGAGGCTGTTGCTAGTAGGTTTTGTATATATATATATTTGTGTATATATATATATATATATATATATATATATATATATATATATATATTTGTGTATATATATATATATATATATATATATATATATATATATGGCAGTTATACACACACATACATACAAGAAAAATATATATATGCATGGAGGCTGTTGCTAGTAGGTTTTGTATATATATATATTTGTGTATATATATATATATATATATATATATATGTATATATATATGTATATATATATATATAATATGTGTGTGTGTGTGTGTGTGTGTGTATATGTATGTATGGAGGCTGTTGCTAGTAGGTTTTGTGTGTGTGTGTATGTATGTGTGTGTGTGTATATATATATATATATGTATGTATGTGTGTGTGTATATATATATATATGTATATATATGTGTATATATATATATGTATATATATGTGTGTATATATATATATATGTATATATATATATGTATGTATATATATATGTGTATATATATATATGTATATATACACACACAGTATATGTACAGTATATGTGTATATATATGTGTGTCTGTAATTTTATACACAAGTGTTTTAAATCTAGATGAGAATTCATATTGATATTATCGATATTATAGAATATTATGAATATGTAAGCACTGTAGCATGTTACACTGTTGATATAAGTAGCCAAATATTCATATGGGGTATATATGATATGTGAAAATATTGCACTGTATTGCATGCAGTGTTGCAGTGACCCTGGAACCTATCCCAGGAAGCATACTGATCCAAGCAGGAGACAGCCTGCATGGGATGGCAGCTTATCACACATACAGCCCTTACAGTATCAGGCTACTGTTCTAACCACTGTCCCACTGTAACAACCAAAAAAAAAAAAGATTTTCCCCAACAAAAGTGCAATGAACTAAATTGGTCTGCTAAGTCTGTGATGGGTGCCTGGTTTTTTTAACAGTCGTTAACGCTGAACCTGAAATTGCTTTGCAAGTGCCGCCTTTGCTAATTAATGGTGTACCAGTATTTTCCTTTTCGTTTGGGTTTAAAAGCCAAGGACCCTCATTTGTTGGGGAAACTGTCAGCATTTCGAGAAAGGCTTAGAGGCAAGCAGTTTGATTGTGTATGGGAAGCGAGGGATGCGGCATGAATCCAGTCCTCTGCACTTCTTCTGTCTTCAGATAATGCCTTTGTTTGAAGTTTCCGATTTGCAGCGCTTGCGATCCTGCCTTGGTTCCTGCCCCCATCAAACTCCACGGCTTGTTCACACGCAAAGAATTGGTGTCTGTTCGAAACCCGGTGCATTAACAAGAGCCCAAACGCATCCGTTTAGATGGACACATTTCTTGGGCCTGAGTTGGATATTTACACTTTGCAGAGGGATTAAAAAACAATTTAAACAAGCAATACAAAACTGAATGTCATTCTCTAGGGTGGTGTGTAAACGGGGCCCGGTTTATTGGTTCAGTGCCCCAGGAAACAGCAAACTTGCCCCTGTCTACTAGTTTTGTAGTGCTTGGTAAATTTCTTATTTCTGAGGGCATGGTTTTATGGTGGTAAATGGCACTACCATGAGGACACTTCTGCCATTAGCTCCTCACAGAGGTTAAAAAATGCCCTGACAACACCATCTAGTATTGATTATTTGCCCGAACAGGTGCATGCACCTTCCGGGTTTCCAGTTTGGCCCGCTTTCTTAATTGAGCTAATTCGTGTGCCAATCTGGACCCAGCGTTGCTTTCCATGGCTTCAGATAGCTGGCAGCTGGAAGGACTCATCGATGGAAACTTGCAGGCGTGCGGCTTATTGTCACAAGTCAGCGTGTGGAACATGAAGTCCAGCGGACCGTGTGCATTGAAGGGTCTGTGCCCGCGGTCACAGGACAGCTGCCCCCAGAACAAATCCCTTTATTTTTCTGCTCCATTGGCTTTGGAAAAAAAACAAAGGTAGGAGTCATGGTGTCAGGCAAAGGTCAAAAGACCCCCAAAGATGTTTTTACCTTCTCTCAGCTATTGTCAGGGACTGCTCTCCTAGCTGATGGATCACAAAAGCCAGAGTTTAACAAATCATTAATTTTTAGAGTTAGTCTTAATAAAAGACACAGTGGTCATCTGTGAAAGATGAAGTTGGAATAATTTAATTATGATAGTATTTTCGTTCTTCCTTGATGTCAATGTAAAGTCAACAGGGTTAATACAGTATCACGGTGACTTTAACGATCTGTGCGTTTTTCCCGAATCGCTTTCCTTAAGCCCCTGTATCTCAAGTTGTGGCTGCGGTATAATTAACTAGAAACATGAATCGATAGCATTCTCATTTCTCCTCAGAGTATTGACAAACCTGCCCTGGAGACACGTATCTAATGACCCATTCGTTTCCCTGCCTTGTTAACACAAAAATAATTGGTCCGTTCACAGTTAATCTAATCTCATTTTGTCCAATCAGGCTTCATCTCATCTCATTTGCCGAATGTTAACTACAACAAAACACCTCATCTGTCATACGCTGTGGATCTGGGCGAGTGTGAAACAGCATTTATTCCTTATTATTATGTATTATTGCGATGGTAAAGAATCACATCAAATCATGTAAAAAAATCGAGTAAACGGCCAGCGTGGGAAAGTCGAGCTCAGGATAGAGCCACATGATATGAGGGGTTTCCCCTGGGAGGAAGGGGGGTGGGTGACCTACACAGCCGAAATGAAGAAGAGAAAACAAAGCCACTTTGGCAGTGGCCAGAAAAAGGAACAAAAACACTTTCACCTGATTTCACCCCCCAGCACAGCACAGGCCAGTAGCACTGCTGCTGCTAACCTCCAGGGCTGGGGGGGCGAATGCAGCCCCCGGTCTCGGTGTTCAGTTTAGGGCTGCAACAATGAATCAATAACATCATTCAATCAGAAATAAAAATAGCTAGCAATGAACTAGTCGCATTTTTGTGGTTTTCTGTATACGTCGCGAATAATGACGTCACTGCCTGGCAGTTTTAATGTTGGAGTGTTAAGTACAATTGTGAGAGAGCTAAATATGTTGAGACGGTGGGTGCATCTGCGAATGGGCGATACAAGACCGAATCGTGTGAATAGTGTGGCGTGACTTTAATATTACATTGGTAAAGAAGTCTAACCTGTAGACTGGCCTCACTCAATGTTATGATGCGTGTCGGGCGAGCGGGGAATCAGAGGAGCATGGCTGTAAACCCATAATACCAGTTTGTCACTTTAAATAGAGATTCTGCAAACTGTAAAGTACAACTATGACTTAAATATCTCTTGATTTTTTATTTTTTTTTTAAATAATGCATTTGCACTTTCTTTAAACCAGGCTGATTGTATGATAACATGATTAATAGATTATCAAAGCAATCATTTTCTGCAGCCCTAGTTCATTCTGCATATTCTCCCTACATTGTGCTAGTCTGAAAACATGCATCCAGGCTAATTAGTATCATTTTTACCTACTGAGTGTGTGTGTGTGTGTGTGGATCAGGTTTATATTACATTGGAGACCAAATGTTCCCCACAATGTAATAAACATATGGGTAAGGTTAGGGCTGGGTAGAGTTAGGGTTAGGGTTAGGTCGTCATGTTTTCGCCATAGAAATGAATGGGGACTCCCCACAAGGATATAATTAAAAACCTTTGTGTGTGTGTGGATCGCGTTTGTGACATTGTGGGGACCAAATGTCCCTGCAGTGCAGTATGAACCTGAAATGTTTTACCTTGTGGGGACATTTTTCAAGTCTCCCCAAGGGACTCCCTACAATTGAAGTTTCTAAAAATCTGTGACTGCAATCGAAAAATTAAAATAGCCAAAAGTCTTATATTTAGTTTGGTTACATATGGTAAAGATTAGGGTTGAGTAGGGTTGGGATTATTTAGGATTAGGGTTATGGCATCAGAAATGTACAGAGAGTCCCCACAATGACAGGAATATATTAGCTGCATGTATGTGGCTTTCCATCTAAGGTGCCCCCCCCCTTATTCCATCTATTTGCTGTAATATTCTCCCTCTCACCATGAACTGCATTAAGCTCATTTGAATAACACACCACAGTTTCCTGGCAAAAGTTAACTGTACAGTAATCTGTAAAGTGCAATAATGAGCATTAAAGCTCAATTAATCTCACTCCAACTGATAAATAAAAAAAACATGTGGCCTAATCAGGCTCATAGTAGAATACATCAAAACATGCAACACACAAATGTCAGTTTATTAGCATGTAAAATGAGCTAGAATGAGCTAATGATACTACAAAGGTTGGAAAGTGAGGAGCGGGAGTTCTGGACAATAGAAGCGGCCCCCAATTATTTTAGTTTCTGTGTGAATTGACTTTCGTTATGATGGGGGGGGGAATAGTCTTGCTTATAATTATGTTTAAGCTCTGGTGGTTTTGCAGATGAGACTGAAAATTATTACTGGGTGTGGCTGGCTGGACTTGACGTATGTGGATGTGACCAATCGCTCTTCCTCTTTGCAGTGCTGTACATGCACTGTTAAAGATTATTCCCTTAACATATTAAATTATTTTTCAGGTTTGGTTATGTACCTGCAATTTCGGCACCCACTCTTTGGCCTCGGTGGGACTGTTGCTTTGAATGGTCATATATCACAGCTGTGATTGTCAGACCTCCTTTATATACTGCTAATTGGCATTCCAGCCAGTATGACTCACCTTTGTAGCTGCATAATTGTGATTTTGCTATTTCAAAGGTAATGTCCTTTTCATGCAGCGTTTCCATTATCTTAGTTAATATCACCCCAGCTGTGCCCAGCAGAGTCCGTGCTGATCACAGGCTTTCCGCGCCTGCTTCTCTCCGTGAAAAGGAAGGCAGAAACTTCTATTTACTATTTTGTTAAACATAATAAATATTTGGTCAGTTCATTTTCTGAACCTGTTCTTCAAAAGAAGCCATTATATAAATGTTGTACTATTTCGGCAAATCACAGATGCTGCTTAAAACGCGTTGGGTTTGCATTTACATTAATTCAATTTTTGTTTGGCTTAATTTAGGTTTTTGCCTACAGCTTGATTGGTTTATTAGCCTCTAGCTGACTCCTATGATTGGTTTATTAGCCTCTGCCTGACTTCTGTGATTGGTTGCGGGGTAAAAGCCAGCATTCGTAGATTAGATTATGATACGGAGGGAGACTTGGACAAAGACTAATGGCTCATCTTAATGGGTGATGAAAGGTTTCTCTCTGTTTGTACTTACCTCTCTGAATCAGAGCATACACTCATGATGAACAATCACAGTTTTCTAGTTAATGTTTCTATGATATGTTGCTCACTGTTCCCCCTCCCCACAGAAAGACTTACTGCTTTTTAGATCAACGATACACTTCTGCCTGCCAGATTATTTGAACTGAATCTGCTTCTTGGGCTCCGGTTGGTAAGGCCAGTTTATTTTTGAAGTGATTTGACATGAAGTACCTTCCTCAAGGGGACAGGTGGTCTGAAAAACTGATATGTGAAAACAAGCAGAAAATGAACAAAATGCCTAAATTTACATGAATCGTCACACCGTTTATTAGCACGATGGAGCTGGAAAGAAATGTTGATAGAGGATTCTGCTGTTGTACCCTTTGACGAGGTACGTAACTTAGATTGTCCTGGGAAATTTTACAACATTGTAACCTATGTAAGTCACATGAAAGCAAAGTGCAACATTGTAACCTAAGTAAGTCACATAAAAGCAAAGTTAGTAGCATAAATAAATCAGTATTTAATCACTAGCGTGGCAGCAAGTTTGTGTGTATTAGGTTTTTTTGTGAAGATCGTTAGCCTTTAAAGCCCTCAGCTGCCAGACCAATGTATTATTAAATGTTAATGATGGTGTAGGTTTATTTATTTTCATTTCTGAGCAAAGGGAGCAGCAGTGCTTGTGAAACGCCTGATATTTCATCGTGGCTTTGCTTTAACAGCTGAAGGGCCCGCAGATGGGTAGCTGGTAAAACCAAACTCCTGCTTTTAATATGATGCTCATTAAATAATTTCGGTGCTATTATGGTGTGGTTTTCATTCTGGATTTCAGCATGTAGAAATGCTCAGGTCTTCCAGGGAGTCCTGCACCATCTTAATTTGAACTTTAAATTTGCTGGTGTAACACATTCCATGGTTGTTATTGGACAGCAAGCATAGGAGACCCTGGCCATCAGTTTCAAACTGTTTATATTATTTAATTCTAACTTGCTTCCTGAATATATTTTATTATTTATTTATTTGTTTGTTTGTTTATTGTTACTGCTTTTGGAGCTGGGCTTGCAGTGAAGGTGGTGTCATCCCTCAGGTGAAGTCGAAGGTTTGTTTGACTTCTTTTGCTAGAGATACGGGCTTCATCACAGCAGACTGACTTGACATGGGTCAGTCCACAGCTGTTACATGTCATGGCTTGGCGCTGAAAAATTCCACACGCTACCATCACAGCACTAAGATTTCCATGTCTGTTGATGGATTTTCAATGATGGGATTGAGATTCCTTCTGAATAAGAATTAATTAGATACATCAGAACAGAATAGGGAGCGTTCCCCAGAACTCCTGAACTGAGCCATGCTGTAATAAACACACATCTTACTTCCTTTCAAAAGGAAGAATACGATTCTCTACTCATTCACAGATGTTCTTGTTCAATAGCATTCCTGTGTTTTCGTTCATTCTCACAGTTTGTGTCGACTTAAGCAGTCGCACCAGAAGTATATCTATATGGTGGCGAGCCACAGTGGCTCAGTTAGCACTGTCACTTGTGGCTTTCATTGTCGCTTTGCTCTTTGTGTGTAGGGCTCTGTCTCTGAATCGTGCATAGTGTGTGACCATGAGCCCTGTGATGACGTGGCTTGCTAGTATTGGCTTGTCGGATTGGATTGTTTGTAAGTCAATGGATGGATAGTAAATATGGTTGAAGGACTTAATGGCAGAAGTGTCTTTAGCTAGACCTGGCCCTGGGTCTTCTGGCACCCTCGACGGGATTCTGCTGAGTGCTCGCTCCCCCACCCAGAGCAGCAGAACACAAATTTTCTCAATTCATTTATATTAAAAACATCTCAGTAGCACAGGGTTTCTGGCTGAGTGTGTTTCACAAGAAAAAAGTGAAATGCTAAAGCCAGTGTAAATAAGCGTAATGTCACGGAACGCGCCCCCTATCCAAATGGTGCCCTACGTGGTCGCCAATATGGTGGGCTGGCTCTGTCCTTACCTCACAGTCCCGGGGTCTTTGTCGGACCCCACCTCTGTGTACAGTGTTTACAAATCTTATTTTTAGTATTTTTTTCCTGCGTGTTTTGGTTTTTTTCTGCAATCATCTTGTCTGCCATGCTTCCTGTCAGGGCTCTGATCATGCCAGTTCTGTCTGGGCATTTGGTAACTGAATATGAATTGATCAGTCTCTTTGATATGCTGTTAAATCTCCATTGACAGACTTCTGGCTCAGACTTCTGTATATAATTTATGGAGAATCCTTTTTCTCTGTGCTCTGGGAGAGGCCATAGTTTGGTTGTGACCCAGCGGTTACAGGCAGTTTCAGAGAACACCCCGAGTCTGCACTCGATATGTAAATACACAGGATAACATGGCAGAGGCTCAGTTCGCCAGTGTGAAAATGATTTACGTCGGAGCTCTTTGTGAACTGGGACTTCTGCGATGCCGCCAGTGTGGGCTGTATGCTGGAGATAATCGACAACCTGCCATGAATGAATTAATTTTTGCACAATGTTCTGATGCTTCATTGATGGAGTGTGAAGCCCCATGGTGCAGAATAGTGCATAATGAAGGAAGCTTTAGAGTAAATAGAGATGCACTGTATGTAAAACAAAGGCTCGAGTTCTGACGATGTCTGAAGCGCACCTCCAACAGGTGAAACATTATCGCTATTGTCCGATTCCATCGTTATCATGCTGGCAACACTTTGTGTTGACTTGCCGATTTGGGCTTCCCCAGGTGCAATCAGACACGCCTTACTTCAACTCTTTGAACTGGTCGCCAAGGTGAATCTGGTGTAGACGCTATAATA
The DNA here is from genome assembly GCF_048594095.1 of Paramormyrops kingsleyae. Taxonomy (NCBI): domain Eukaryota; kingdom Metazoa; phylum Chordata; class Actinopteri; order Osteoglossiformes; family Mormyridae; genus Paramormyrops; species Paramormyrops kingsleyae. The sequence goes on along the minus strand of NC_132821.1, from coordinate 34,885,016 downwards.
AATTCCAGAAATGCAGTGTTTCCCAAGAGTTTCCAGGAGCTGGGAGGGAGCAAAAACATGGACTGTATGTGGGTCTCTGAGGACTGGATTGGAAAACACCGCACTAAGGAATATGTGTGCTTTATTTAAGAAAAAGAAATACCTCTTAGTATGCTATTATATTTATTTAGCGGATGCTTTTGTACAAAGCGACATAGAAGTGAGACAAGCAGCACATCACAAACATAAGTGCTGTAGAGAAGTCTGACCGACAAGTGCATCAAGGCTGAGCTTCCAGTGACTGCCCAGGTACAAGTGGATCTAGGCTGAGCTTCCAGTGAATGCCCAGGTACAAGTGCAGCTATCCTGAGCTTCCAGTGAATGTGCAGGTAGAAGTGTAAGCAGTATTGGAGCAGGAACTACACAACATTGTCCAAACAAAGCAGGAATCTATTAATGCTATTCAGTGACCAGAAGTACAGCATAAGAACATTCACGGAACACAGCGAGGCAGCATAAGAACATTCACGTAACACAGCGAGGCAGCATAAAAACATTCACGGAACACAGAGGCGTAGCATAAGCACATTCATGGAACACAGAGAGGCAGCACAAGATCATTCCAGAACACAGAGAGGCAGCATAACATTTGCGGAACACAGAGAGGCAGCATAAGAACATTCACAGAACACAGGCATAGCATAAGAACATTCCAGAACACAGAGAGGCAGTATGCTATTAGAGGAATATTAAACTCTACTGCTGGTGTTCTAAAGAAAGATGGGCTTCAGTGTAGAATTTGGGAGCCGTGAAATATGAATGACAAGAGAATGGAGATATCGACGGAGACAGATGGACATCTTTAACATATCGTTAATCATTGGGATCTCATACCAGTACCTTAAATAATTAAAAAAAAGCACAGGATGACTGAGTGGGCTCTTCTGCTCAGCCAATCACTGTGCGGGAAGCGGGGTGAGGTCATTAACCACATTGATTAAATGTCCTCTCTGTTGTATCTGTCTTTTGCACTGATTGATACTTCATATTGTTTTTAGCCTTTATTCTGATCTTTCTTATACGCGAAATTGGGTCCAGACGTATAACAGGGCAGAAAATCACCCAAAGAAATATCTTAGTGTCTTGTTCTCTGCATTCAGTGGGGACAGCTTTCAGTGGGCACAGCATTCAGTGGGGACAGCATTCAGTGGGGACAGCATTCAGTGGGGACAGCATTCAGTGGGGACAGCATTCAGTGGGCACAGCATTCAGTGGGGACAGCTTTCAGTGGGGACAGCTTTCAGTGGGGACAGCATTCAGTGGGGACAGCTTCCAGTGGGGACAGCTTTCAGTGGGGACAGCTGAAAATTCTGTCTAGAAACCTCGAGCTTCTGATGTTAAACCGGCTGGGTGTTGGCTGGCGTTCCCCAGTCCATATAGCAAGTGAACAAGGCCTAGGAGTCAACTTCCATTATAATAGATGAGATCAATGTTCTCATCCATACTGTGGGTCGGCAGCCCAAGTTAGGACACTAGTCATTCTTCAGTCTATGCAGTGGGGAGGGAAATGTAGTGCAGTCTGCTGCCTGTCCAGCCCGTAATGCCATTTTTCTCCTTTTCTCTTAACTGCTGGGATGTGATTGGTCCGTCAAGCCAATCCTGCCCCATAGTATCATGCAGTTACTTTCAGTAAGACTCTAACTTTATGTATTTAAGCAATCTGAACAGCGTAATAGATATTTCATCTAGTTCCTCACATGGCATTGCAGTAAGCTATCACATTCCAGATAACTGGAATGAACTGGAGTTTTCAATACTTGAATTATTTGTTGTATTTCATGAAATAGCTGCAGGTATATTAGATGAATGTAGGATGAATTTGACTTATAAAATGCATGAAACACCCTATCTTTATTACTATTATTAATTAATTAATGATGATAATGCATGAAGTTCACAATGAATCTCGCAGCTACTGGGGGAGGTTTGGAACGTGCCTGAAATTGATGATGGATGCTTTTGCACATCTATATAGAGTTTGAAAGATAAACTGTTTTCAGACTGGAATTTAATTCCATTTGTTGAAAATTTGCAGTACATACTACCAGAATATATATCTCAAGAAAACTGCTACTTGCATCAACAAATATGAGAGCATTCATACTAATGTTATGAAATGAGAATGTCATGCCTTGCAGTCACTACTATAATCAGCTTAACTGCATTACTTTTTGAGAGGTCATGTTAAAGTTTTTAAACTTATTGAACATCCTGTGAAAGACAAGAAAACTACTTTAGGTGATCTGGGGGAATCTGAGAGGCTGAGCCAAAATGACACCAACACATAACTCAGACTCTAAATTACTGCTGAAGGTGAGTATTAGGTGCAGGTACCGAAATCCATGTGCTTGTATTTCTTCAGTTATAGTAAATATTATCAATACTCTTATCCTTAAACCCTCAGTGTGAGCGTTCAGGTCTTGAATAGAATATAAAGTTGTACAAATAAGCATGGTTACATCATTTTGTAGTTTCCGAGGCAGACAGACAGACAGACTGACAGACAGACTGTCAGACAGACTGACTGACAGAAAGACCGGTAGGCAGACAGACTGACAGGCAGGCAGATAGACAGACAGGCAGACTGACAGGCAGACTGACAGGCAGACTGACAGGCAGACAGACAGGCAGACTGACTGACAGAAAGACCGGTAGGCAGACAGACTGACAGGCAGGCAGACAGACTGACAGACAGAAAGACCGGTTGGCAGACAGACAGACTGACAGGCAGGCAGACAGACAGACAGACAGACAGACAGACTGACAGACAGAAAGACCGGTTGGCAAACTGACTGACAGACAGACAGACTGACAGGCAGACAGATAGACCTCGGAGCAGTTCTTCATCTCTGGGGCTTCCAGTTGCTGTTTTTCATTTGTGAACAAAATGGCTCATCTGGTTTGCCTACCTATTTGTACCCCAAGGGTGCCGGTAAATCTCATTCCATCCCCTAGTTCCCGGGTCTCATAGATCTGTTTACGGTCTCAAAGAGGGAGCTTGTTTTTGCAGAGGCATTTAGTTTGCAGGTCAGTTAAGGCGGGGAGGGACATCAGCAATCTTGGTGGTGATGATGACAGTTACGACGGGCTGCTTAAATGCAGCCATTCTCATGGCTTTATTGGATTACATGCGTGTTATCAGACACAAAATCAGATCTGTGGATATGAGGCAAACATTCCCTGCGGGATGGAGGAGACACTGCTGCAGATCGTCCTGAAAACAGCGGGAGGCTCAGCAAAAGTTTAAGCGTGCAGCGGCAGTTTCAGAGTGACTAAGTGACAGGGTGACAATGTCGCCACTTTGCTTTTTGCCCAGTTTGGCAAGAAACCATGACTGGCTTCACACTCTCCGATGCTGGAGCTCAGAGTCAGAGGGTTGCTGCTTTTCGTGGAGTCATGCTTCGTGCATGAGCCTCATACAATAGGGGATGGTGACATGCTTTAAGGATCCAGGGAGTATGAAAGAAACATCAGTTTTGGGATTCAAACAAGTTTAAAGCATGTGATGGCTTTTGTTAAACCATCTGCTGGCTTTTCCCAGTACCATTCTCATGTCCTGCGACTGTATAATTTAAGCAGCCGACTCACGATCTATAAACTTGATGGTGTAAGTGAATTTAGTGGAGGGGGGGAGGAAGGGTGGAGGGGGGAGGAAGGGAGAAGGTATCAGCAGCGAAAGTCTGAAATCATTTATGCACATTTTTATCCTGCGGCAGCAGAGTGTTCTGTGAGCAGAGGCTCACATCCGGGCGAGAAAGTGCCTTAAAAAGCCTTAAAAAAGCCCCTTATCTCCCCTGGACTGGGTGTAGGGCTGAATTTGCATGGCTCTATGCTACTTTGGTTTGTTCTGAGCACAGGTTCCTTGACTTTTCTGAAGTCTGTTTCTGGATGCTTTAACATGTCTATTTCTTGATTTATGAATATCTTTGAAATTAAACCAGGAAGACGTCCAGTTTGTGTGTGTGGGTGTGGGCGGGGGTGGGGGCTGCAGGGGGGAGTGTATATACAGTATTACATTGTGGGAACCAAATTTCCACACAATGTGATAAAAAAAAAACTCTTACTTTGACCTTGTGGGGACATTTTGCTAGTTCCAGAAGGGGAAAGAAAAATTATTAAAAATCTGTGACGGCTATCAAAAAATTAAAATAGCCAAAAGTCTTGTATTATGTTTGGTTGCTTATGGTTAAGGGTAGGGCTGGGTGGGGGTTAAGGGATTGTGTTATGCCCACCGAAATAGACTCCCCTCAAAGATATAGATACCTAATTTGTGAATGTGTTTATGTGTGTGTGTGTGGAATAGGTTTATATTACATTGTGTGGGACCAAATGTCCCCCACAATGTGATAAAAACCTGTTATATTAACGTTGTGGGGACAATTTTTCAGGTACCCACAAAGATCTGTAAATGCAATCAAAAAGCTAAAAATGCCAAAAGTCCATCCATCCATTTATCCATTTTCCGGCACTTATCTGGGGTCGGGTTGCGGGGGCAGCAGTCTCAGCAGGTATGCCCAGGCCTCCCTCTCCCCAGCCACCTCCTCCAGCTCCTTCGGGGAATACCAAGGCGTTCCCAGGCCTCCCTCTCCTCAGCCACCTCCTCCAGCTCCTTCGGGGAATACCAAGGCGTTCCCAGGCCTCCCTCTCCTCAGCCACCTCCAGCTCCTCCAGGGGAATCCAGGGGAAAATCTCAAAGTGGGGCTGGAACCTTCTACCAGGCGGTATCAGAGCTCCGCACTGCAGGTGTCTTATTTCTCAAACGCGTCACACTGACCGGGCGCCCAGAACATGAGCCTCAAGCCTCGGCCAAATGCAGTGGCTCCTTCTGATGTCAGCCGCACATCTCATTAGTGAATAATTTATTAATGCATCTTTTAACAGTCCATCACATTGTCTCTCTCACTCTCGCTTTTTTTAAATTGTTCAGCCCCTCTGAACCTACCGCGTTCTCAGCCGAAATCCGTGTGCAGTGTCATTTATGGTGCTGTTTCAAATCTTAATTACATTCCCATCCCATATCTGACTGCATATTTGAATGTTTTAAAGGTGGAATTTAACTCTTCATAATGATGTAAATTCTTGGAATGATTTGTGACGTGTGACAAGCTTAAATGTTGCTTTTCTGAAGGAAACGTGTCTGTGATGCATTGGCAGTCATAGAGGGAGTGGCATAGCCACGGGACAAAAAAGAAAAAGTGGGAACCACGAGCTGATTGGTCAAAGCGGGGTCAGGTGACCAGCAGACCAAAAATGGTAAGGTAGACAAACCAGAAAAGACAGAACCAATCCAGGCTGCTAAGGAACCCAATCAAAGCCTAGAATGCCAAGCCTGTGTGGGAAACCATAACCAAGACCTGAACACTGGAGAGTGATAAAATAGGTGAAAAAATTGTGGGATTAAATGCAAATGATGAATGATTAATGAGTGAATCCATCTGGAGGTAATCGTGACTGTTCTAACCACTTAACCTGGTCAGGTTTGGGGGGGGGGTTTGGAGCCTATGCCAGGCTGCACTGGGTACAAGGCTTGGTACAGAAGGCTTTTTGAACGAGGCAGAGTTTCTTTTATGAGGGAAGTGGGCAGTACAGTATGTGGGCAGGAAAGGTGTTTTATATCCCTGAATCGACACTGGCTCGCCGGGCTGGGATCCACAGACAAACGGGGAGTGTTTGCAGAGAGATGGGGACAGAGTGACACAGTGGCCCATGACCTTCTAAAGTGACCCTGAACATCAGCACAGAACCCGGAGCGATAGCAGCCTTCAGCCAGCACCAGCCGTACTTACGTACTCCTTCATAATCGCTTCTGCATCCTTGACTCGGTTGCTAAGCGCTGCCTTTTGTCACCTGGACCATTACTTTGCCGACCCATTCAGACATCTGGATGCTTTACAGATGACATATAGATGAAGCGCTTTTTCCCCTCAAGGGCCCAGAACATTATGGCGCCCTCCGGAGGGCCCAGTCACCTTGTCGCCTTTCGAATATCTATGTATCTGGGACGGGCTGCGGTTTCTGCAGTCGCAGACGACACGGGTGACCTTGGACACGTGCCGGAGCGTGTGCTGCGAGATTGCAGTACTAATTGCGAGTAAAGCCGGTTTTGTAACAAAATCTAAATGAGACCCCCCCCCCCGGGTGAGACTGAAAACGCAAATCTGACGTGGCGTGGAAACTGTATATGGATCTTGGATCGGATTCACCAGGAAAACTCAGCTTTTTCCCCAGTATTTTGTGCATGGGCGGGGGTTGGATGTTGCACACTGTGCAGAAGTCATGTGACCAGCACCTTCGTTCACTTCACCTGAGCCTGATTACCAATTATCTCACATTTTGGCTCAGTGTTTCCAGCTCCAGAGGCATTTCTGTCGAGCTGGTTCCTCTCCCATCTGCCGATCCCTGTGGTGCTTGGTTATGTGCGGCTTCCTGCCTGTAGCAACTGCTGCAGATAATAGTCAAGTTTGCCATCATTAGAACAACTGCCTTTTTTCCTTCAAAAGACTCCTACAGAAATAAATATGCATGTGAGTTGCGTTGCTCCCTGGTAAAGGATTCGTCTGTGTAGACGTAGATAATGTGGTTGCAGATATTGTGTCGTAGCTCTGTGTGCTGCCCCATGTCCTTAGTAAAGCTCACACCCTGAGCTGTCATTGTCCGTTAATATCCATCTATCTCCCAGCTGCTTCTCCAGTGCAGAGCTGTGCTCTCCTGCAGTCTGTCCCAGCAGTGTGGAGAACAGGGTGGGGCTGCAGCCTTGGATGGGAAGCCAGCCCATCGCAGAAGACACACACACACACACACACACACACACACAGAGGAGCAGAGGCAGAATCCAAACCCCAAATCTGGAGGTGTGAAGCAACAGAGCTGCCCGCTGAGCCTCCATGCTGCCTGTGGCTTAAAATAATGAGCTGTAATAAGTTTGATTCCCAACTGAGGTGGCCAGAGGCCCAGGATGGAGCTATCAGAGAAACATCCATCCATCTTCTATCCGCTTTTCCTGGTTAGGGACGCGGGGGCCTGGAAGCTGTCCCAGGCAGCACCGGGCCCAGGGCCCAGGGCCGGGTACACCCTTGATGGGATGCCAGTTCAGAGAAACAGTAAATCATGCAAAAGCCACACATGGAGAGAGGCTCGCGGTCCTTATGATCATGTTACACAAATGGCTTGGACTGTGGACACAGATCCGTGTTTTACTCTTCCAGGTCCGACTCGTGACTCCCTTCTCAGCTTCCTGGCGGGATGCGACAGTGTCATTGCCGTGGCGTTCCGGCTCGGTGAGTCGCCTGTCGTTTCCGTGGCCGAGCGCGGATTAGCACCGGCTTACGCTCGCTTGACACGAGTGCCGTGCACGCTTTTTACATCTTTTTTTGGCTCTGTCTTTTTCCGCCGGCCGGGGTGTCTGCCTCCCATACTGTCGTCTGTGTGTGAGTGCAGCCCGGGGGCTGGCAAACGTCCGGCAGACGCATCCCGATACCATCAGGGCGCTGAGCGGCCAGCGATTATGCTGCTACATCGCGCTGTATAGATAGCATAAACTGTTTGAACTCTTAATTTGATATTTAATCCCCGGTATAAAGGAGAAGCTGCCTTTCTTTAATGCCAATCAGGCGCTTTTGTGTCAGCGGGAACGCGAGCGCTGCTCCTGACGTCAGAGACGAGGGGACCCTGGAGCAGGGGAGGAACGTCCAGGATGGGCTACCACCCCCCCCACCCCCCGCCCCGTTCTCTGCGTCCTTTCATACGCATGTATTTATACTCCGGTGAGAAACAGCAGGTCACCGGTGCTGAATCGACGCAGGCAGCTTCGAAGAAGTGCCGGCCACTCGCAGCTCCAGAGCCCAGCACCACCTCTCTACCCCATATCTCCTCGACGAGGTTACCGGGCACGATGGACCACATACGCTGGGCACAATCACTGAGATAGCGCTGCACTGTTTTCCTGGTGGTGCGGTGATGTCCCATGTGGGCAGTGAAGTCATGTGACCTGCCCATTGGTCCACTTCAGCTGGCACTGATCATTATGACCATCTTCTCAAGAATTATGTTGATCTTTTCGGCCTCAGAAGGACTTCCTGTGAACTCCATTCTGATGGCACGTGATTGCACTGACCTTCCTATCCTATTCCTAGTCCTGGTAATAATACAATATAATACAACATTTCAAAAACTGCCGCCTTATTCAAAAATTATACAATGCATTATGAAATACATACCATTCTGTTTATTTCCCTGTAAAAGATTAATTTGCTTATCTCTATAGGCATATTTGTAGCTTACAGTGGATTTTTATAATTGGTTTTCCTTGGGGTGCTCATGGCAATGTGTAAAATCACTTACATGGGCATGTGGATTCTGGAATCTGCACCTTCCATGTCCGTTTGTTGCTTTTGGAATGCACTAAGCTGCTCCGGAGCTGGTAGGGCGTGTGGATTCCGTAATTCACCTTTTTCATGTCCATATGTGTGTTAGGAACGTAGTAAGCTGCTCCGGAACTGGTAGGGCGTGTGGATTCCGGAATTCACCTTTTCCATGCCCGTATGTGCGTTAGGAATGCAGTAAGCTGCTCCGGAACTGGTAGGGCATGTGGATTCATGAATTCGCCCATTCTGTGTCAGTATGTGTGTTAGGAATGCAGCTTACGCAACTTGGCAAACTGAAAAAAAGGCAAACTGACGTCATGTTAGAGTCTCTGCCTCTGAAGACAATACTTAAACTCAAGGAGGCAGCTCTTAAAGGCCGCGGTCAGTCTGAGAGGTCAGAGCCAAGAGTTGTGATCCATTTTCTGGTACACAAACTTCAATTGGCTCCGTCGCATATCTGTAAAGCACAGCCGTTTCCCATTGTTGGTGCATTACCGTCATAAGCCTTAAACGCAATCACCTGCGTAGAATGGAAGTCCTTGTATATGCTGCATTTTTCCTGGAAGAGTGATGGCTTTTAATGCCAATGTCAGCTTCCTGTAACCCCTGTGATGCCGTCCTTAGTGACTGGCCACTCAGAGAGTTGTCACTAGATCCTGTGGTTGTAATATACCTACCAAAAGCTTGGTGGAGCCCTTGTTTTCCTGCAAAGGTACTACATGGTTAAGGTGCAATTCCCTTTAAGAAAGGTTTAAACGTATGTGGCTTAGACTGTGGTATTTTGTAGTTTTTAGGATAGTTTTGTTTCTCTCTGTATTGTGTCTGCAGATTTGTTTAAAACACTGTTTGGCAGGTTTGGCTGGATCCAACATTTGCACATTCATTTCAGTTGGAATCATCATCCCTCGATCGTAGATCCGTCTTAGAGTCTTCATCTTATAATCTGGCAGGAACTTTTCGGATTGTGCTCTGGAAGTCTTCTTTTCACTGTCAGTCCAGACTTTGTGTTCAAACACTTCTCTGTAATGGCCGCTTGCTGTGTTTCCTTTACTTCTGTTGCACTGAACATATCATTGAAAAGTTACAGCGCTATAGCGTCTGTTCTTTGTATATGTACTGCGAGGCCTTTGTATGTCTGCGGTGAGGACCGTGCTCATTTGTGTATGTATTGTGTGCATGTGCTTAGCCTGCCTGTACCCGTTACTCTAATGGATGGGGGGGGGGGGTTTCAGAGAGCTCTGCTGAAAGGGCCTTTTACGAGAATGCGAGGAGGCCGAGGGCTTCAATGGGGCGAAAAGGACAGTAGGGAGAAATACACACCACAGGCTTCAGTGTAATTCTCCATCATCACTTCTTATAGAGTCTTTATTGTGTCTTACTGGTTTAAAAAATCAAACATTTGAATTATGTTAACGATTTTAATACTCTTTGTAGTATGTCATCCATCCTTCTTCTCACCACTTTTCCTGGAGCCTCTTCCCGGCAGCACAGAGCACAAGCCGGAGGAAAATGCTGGACGGGTTGCCAGTCCATTACTGGGCACATATGCTTACACACATCCCTAGCCTAACTGCAGGAGGGACCCGGAGAATCACATCTCAGATTGTATTGTTTTGTGCAGGATATTGATTAGCTCTATTTAATGAATGCTGTTAGATTTTCTGTCAAAGATTTCAGAAGTTTTTAGTATGAATGTCATAGGTGTTTCTGTGCCATGCAGGATCAGCACTATGACTCCGGTTATGACTCCGGCTATGACTCCAGGCAGCACAAAGATCCTTACAGAACAGCTCACTTCACTTGCAGCATCCTGGCTCCACCCTGATTTCCTGTTACACTCGTTAATGGGGTGATGTTGCACTTCAGGAAATCCTTCCCACCATTCAAGGGTTGTGCACCAGTGTCTAATTGCCATGTGCAGCATCTAACAGCTGAAACGGAGTGTGAATACTCTGTGCAAATGATAGAACCAGATCCTGCATGTAATATCTTGCCCAGGGTGTTAGTGTGTGGCTCAGCTGGTTAGGACTCTCTACCTTTTAAGTTCACAAAAGTCCTTTAGAGCATCACTGTCTAAATGCACTGTCAACAAACTAGTCCTGCAGCACTGGCGGTACGTAAACGTTTAAATAAATGTATGTCATGAAAATGACTGCATCACACTGTCAGAGACATATTCTTCATGAGTGATGCTGTAAGTGCACCTTCACCGCAGCTGCTGCCATTTGCTCATGTTACGCTCATGTTACGCTCATGTTACACTCATGTTCCCCCCGTGACATCGTGGGGTTTCCTCTGGGTACGCCGCTGTTCCCCTACAATTCAAAAACTGCACTGAGGTTAGCTGGAGACACTAAATTGCCCCCGTGTGTGTGTGTGTGTGTGTGCTCTGTGTGTTTGAGAGTATGCACTGTGTGTCTGTGAGTGTGCACTGTGTGTGTGAGTATGTCCTGTGTGTGTGTGTGTGTGTGTGTGTGTGTGTGCTCTGTGTGTTTGAGAGTATGCCCTGTGTGTGTGAGTATGTCCTGTGTGTGTGTGTGTGTGTGTGTGTGTGTGCTCTGTGTGGGTGTGAGTATGGGGTTGGTGCCCCATCCTGAGTCTTTTTCCTGTACCCTCTGGGATAGGCTCCGAATCCAACGCCCCCCCCCCCCTCCCCCCCCGCAACCCAGAATGGGACATGTGGTTACAGAAAATTGATAGATGGACGCACAGACATACGTATGTCTCACTGGGAGGGGGGGTCTCACTGGGAAGGGGGGTCTGGCTGGGAGAGGGGTCTCTCTAGGAGGGGGCATCTGGCTGGGAGGGGGGTCTCACTGTGAAGGGGGGGACTCGCTGGTGCTCAGTCTGCAGTGCCGCTGCACGTGTGACGGGCCCCACCGGCTTTTGCTTGTGAAGTGTGGGAGCTCTCTAACTGCAGCACTCAGACAAGCTCACAGCAGTTTGTAGGGATGATATATGGCTCATGGAGACTTGGTATTTGCAGAAAGGCTTGTCATTTTGTTTGAGGTCTGAACTGTGCATTTCTCTTACTGGATTCATGGGAGTCCCAGTACGGGATGTAGTGTTTACCACCATATATTTCCATCATCGTCTCCAATTTGCTTGGAGTGTTTAGCTCATAATAAGATGCTTGGTATTGTACGTCCAAGAATGTTGAATTTGAACTATAAGCCAGTATGTCTGGGTTACAGCTTCATATATTTCTTACTCAGTGCCTCAATATAAGTTGAGCCTAGGAACTACTTTGCCAAGCCTGACCCCAGCCATAGCAGAATAATTATCTGAAAAATCATTTTAAAAGTAGAGCTTTATGTTGTTCTTTGTGACCTCCGAAGTAATGGACTTATAATGCAAAGGGTTAGGCAGTAATTCTAAAGTCTAAAGCTCATATAAGCAAAAATAATCTTCATCAGTTTTATTTTTTTGGAAAGATGTGTGCGATCAGACTCACCACCCACTAAAATAATGAGCGAATAGATGTGCATGATTGACTGACCATTTAATGCTGATTTGACTTTTCTGGACATCATTCCCATCTTCAGATTAACTTCATTGCTCACAGGAGGAAATTCTTATATGTGTGCATGAGTCTGATAGTGTGTGCAACCTTACAGTGATGGAAACAGGATGTAAACCGAAGATGCTCCTTATCAAAAAGGGTTCTACAGCTCCACTTCAGGCTTCTCTCCCTCCTGATTGGACTTGATTTGGTTTCACATTTGCATATTGCAACTCCCACATCCAGGTAGCACAACCTGATTGGTGGGAGAGGATTAGGATTATCATATGCATGCTCTCTGTGTGTACATATATGTCCATGCCTGCTTGAGGTCATAGGTCATCACGGCTTTTGGTGGGGGGGTGGCGGTGTTAGAGGTGGAGAGTTCAAGTCCAGGAAATACAAATCCACAGCATTTCAGCCAACCAGTTGTGTAGTCTGTGATGTGACTTTCAACTGGTTGGTTGTACTTTCTGGACCTGAACTTTCCATCTTCTGGGGGGTGATGAACTGCCCTCAGATGTGGCTGAATTCACAGCTAACCCCTCAAAACACCCGAAATGTGGAAAAACAACATAAATTGGTTACATGAAAATGGCTAAATGAAGGCTTTTTGGCTTCCTTTTGCCCCCTTGTGTGAGATATAAAGCACAGCCTGATACAGGAGGAAGCCATTAGCCCAAATTGCTGCACGGTCACCTGAACAGGCTCAGGATTCATTAGCAGGGCGTATAAAATGCTTTACTTTTACAGTGGGGGCCATCATTACAAAACCCTTTTTTCAGCCATCCTAAAGCCAGTCTGCTGTAACCCTGAGCATCAAACGACACCCAGAAATCTTTCTTTCTTAAATTTAATGGATTGTTGTGCATGAAACCCGTTTTTCTACGTCCACTGTGTTCTCTGTTATGACATCTGTACTAATTCCCTGCTGTATTCAAGCATGGTTTGTTTATAGGAATGCTTACATCAAACAGTCGTCATCATTAACACATCTGAAAGGAGTGATGTTTTGGTGCCAGTGATTTGTACAGATTTGTAGAGAGAAATATCACTGAAGTGGAAACGGCTGATGTGGTGAGATCTTTTTCCAATCCTGTACTCAGACTTTGATTTTATTATACACATCTATCTATCTGTCTGTCTGTCTGTCTGTCTGTCTGTCTGTCTGTCTGTCTGTCTGTCTGTCTGTCTAATCTCCTTCCTTCAGTGTATGATGCCATTAGCATAGTTTGTCATTTCTGTCACAATCACACTAACCCGCCAGTCTCAGGCCTCAGTATCCAAAGTGACGGCGTGAAATCCCTGCAGCGGCCTGACGAGGGGCCCCACGCCGGGCCCTGCAGCGGCCTGACAAGGGGCCCCACGCCGGGCCCTGCAGCAGTTATTTCCATCCGTAGCACGATCCCGTCGTTTGCCGCATGCGGCCAAAGCACAGTTGAAGAGCGTCTTCCGGCATGAGGCGGCCGCTGCATGCTAACCTACGCTAACAGGAAGTGACGGCTAATCGCGCTGGGCACTCGGCACA